>NC_134687.1:667739347-668039347 GCF_050947455.1 Rhinoderma darwinii
GGTCTTCAACTTTTGAAGTGGAACCAAAGCAAATAGCTTGGACTGCACACAATGGATGAATCCAGCTCTGGGGCCATCAGTGAAGCTCGACTGAGGATCCGTCAGGTCAGGGCTTCCATATCTGCTAATGATGAATGGAATAATCAATGCTGGGAAACTCAATCAGGTTCTCATCCATCGCATGGCAGAGTCAGCAAGGTTTGATCTGACTAGTCCGGTGCTACAGTTGGTGTGACCTCCACAAGGCCTTGACCTCTTCATCATGGTGGCTGCTATGGATGACCTGCAGAGACCTGAGCGAGGCTGCCAATGTCTGCAGAAGGTTGATGTAAAGTTCTTCTAGATGCCAGAACCTTCTGCATGAGGAACCTAAGAGGATTACCCCAAATTTATAGGCAAACAAATAGTGACCCAGTTCAGTTGTGCGCCACTACGGCTCTTGTATAACACCAAGAGTAGGACCCGAAATGTCGGAAAATGAACATTTTGTTCCGTGGAAATCGAACGATTGGGGTACTGGACATTCTGAACATTTCTACCTTTTTATGGTGTACTCTGAAGAACAGGATTAACACAACTGCCTTGCAGGTGGCAATCAAAGACTTCATCGTATTCCAGTAAGATGTTGGAGAGCAGAAATCATCTTGGCGTTGGGATGGTGTATGGATCTACCAGTCGTCTGTCTCGAAGCCTTAAGAACCTTTTAGTTTCTATGTTTAGGTCTGAACAACAACAAAATGTTTTCAAACCGCAAAGAACCCCAAGAACTTGGCTGCAGGAACAAACCAAAAGGGTTCTTTATGGTCCTACATGAGTTCAGCATAAGTGTGGATCTTCTAGATTGAGAGTCTATCTCCGGTGTATGGTGACCTGCCTCAGCCGGCTTAGAACATACAAGAACAGAGGGGGGGGGATACCCTGGTAATGAAGTGGGTTAACTTGTCCATTGTCCTCTAATTCTTACTATATTTAGATGAACCCTAGATCTCCCTGTCCATCCTCTACGTCTCTAAAAAAAAAAAAGCTTGAGATGTGAAGTCCCAGGACGGGTTGGCCCCACCTTCCAGTGAGCAATGAGAGCCTGGGTTGTCAGACAGGTGGTATAACCAGGATGTCTCTTATCTCCACGCCTTTCCCCTCCCTGTAGTACAGGGCTGCACATCTCGCATGTCTCATTTTCACTGCTCCCTGCTCTCCACCTCCTTGTCTCCGAAGGGATCATGTTTCACATGCTGGGCAGCAGATAGTGCAGAGTCTAGCAGCAGACCAGCAGAGCTGTCTCTCAATAGCAGACCGAGTAATTGCAGTTGGTTTTTAATAGAAGCAATGTCTGCGAGGGGAATCATGGGAAATTTAGTCCTTTACATGATCCCATCCCAAGCAAAATTAAAACAGATCTAGAAATGATAATGAAAGAAAAAAACAACAGTTTCTACGCTAAGGTGACATCTGATGAGTATGCCGACACCTACAGCGACTTTCTGCGTCTTATATGAACTTGAAGCTGTCCATACACTGACGAGTTGTGATGTCTTGGCTCTTGTGTGGAGTCCCTGACGTGTCCTTGGCCACTGAACAAGCATTGGAGGGCCAATCTGTTTGGATTTTCGATAATGCCTAAATATGACCCCGTTATAAGCAGAAATAATGGGCCGTGTATGTCCTGCGGTACTTCTATAAAGAGTGGGGGGGGGGGGATTATCGTCCCATCTGCCGACACCTCCAGCAATGTGATTGAGGTGATATGAGGGTGGACTCTCTACTAGGGTGATACGACGGTGGACTATACACCTCTGGGTCCCCAGTGTTTATACTGCATGCAGCTCACACATTCACCTCAATTTTTATTTTATTTGTAGAAACTTATCGTATAAAACATTTACATTATGATTATTGGATATGTTATTTCATTTCTGTGTCCGGGACGCGCTTGTGAGTCTGTTTCTTTAGTTTCTTCCTAAAAATGATAGAAAATGAATAAGATGTCAGCTGGAGCACTGCACAGTCGGCGCTGTTCACTTATTATATATACATGGCATTAGATGGTGGGTTGACTCAGGGGTCAGACCCCGGGCGTCAGTCTAGAGAGTCCCCGTGGCTATGGGAGATCCCACATCGCAGACTGGAGAGGGCACAATCACGTGAAACCCCTTCACTACAAACTGAGTACATGGGAAATTAAGCAAGGAGGAGGCTTGACTGCTGGGTCATGGTCTGAACTGGAGAAGTTCTAGTTCACTTGTCAAATGCAGTTACTTTTAGAAAGGTCAGGAATGTTAAGGTTAGGGCAAGAGACTGGTCAGGTAGGAAGTGGTCAGGTGTATTAGAGTTAGGGCAGGAGACTCGACAGAGATGAGAGAGAGGACGTCAGACAGAGAGAGATAGTAACACAGAATACAGAGGAGAGTGGATGTCAGACAGAGAGTGAGAGATAGTAATACAGAGAGGAGAGAGGACGTCAGGCAGAGAGTGAGAGATAGTAACACAGAATACAGAGGAGAGTGGATGTCAGACAGAGTGAGAGATAGTAACGCACAGAATACAGAGAGGAGAGAGAGGACGTCCGAAAGAGAGTGAGAGATAGTAACACAGAATACAGAGAGGAGAGAGTGGACGTCAGACAGAGAGTGAGATAGTAACACAGAATACAGAGAGAGACAGGACGCCCGAGTGAGAGATAGTAACACACAGAATACAGAGGAGAGTGGATGTCAGACAGAGAGTGAGAGATAGTAATACAGAGAGGAGAGAGGACGTCAGGCAGAGAGATAGTAACACACAGAATACAGAGAGGACGTCCGACAGAGTGAGAGATGGTAACACAGAATACAGAGAGAGACAGGACGTCAGACAGAGTGAGAGTTAGTAATACACAGAGAGGAGAGAGGATGTCCGACTGAGTGAAAGATAGTACCGCACAGAATACAGTGAGGGGAGAGAAGACGTCGGACAGAGAGATAGGATAGTAACACAGAATACAGAGAGGAGAGAGGATGTCAGGCAGAGTGAGAGATAGTAGCACACAGAATATAATGAGGAGAGAGGGGACGTTAGACAGACGGTGAGAGATAGTGACACAGAATACAGAGAGGAGAGAGAGGTCGTCAGACAGAGGGTGAGAGATTGTAAACCAGAATACAGAGAGGAGAGAGAGGTCATCAGACAGAGGGTGAGAGATAGTGACACAGAATACAGAGAGGAGAGAGAGGTCGTCAGACAGAGGGTGAGAGATTGTAAACCAGAATACAGAAAGAGAGAGGACGTCAGACAGAGGGTGAGAGATAGTAATACACAGGAGAGAGGATGTCAAATAGAGAGTGAGAGATAGTAACACACAGATAGTGGATTAGTGTCAGTGTGTGTGTTTCATAGTAAGGAGAATTGAACAGATTGGATTTACAATAATTTGACAGAGATAGATAGGAGTCAGTCAGTGTCCGTTAGACCGGCAGCCATTGCTCCTCCTCCTCCTCCTCGCAGTCACCGTGCAGCGCGTATAAACAGGCTGTTACCTCCGGCCGGCCGCCCGTTTACCCACTGTCATATATGTTGCTGTCACTTTGACATTACTGATGCTGCTTTGGCGTTAAAGAGCTCGAGATGGGTTGGATAAATTCCTAGAAGCCCTCGGAGCGCCATCTACGACTTTTCCCGGCAATCGCAGTACGATCGATTCACAACAAATTTATTCGGACCGGATCGAATCGGACGGCCGGTTTGATAAGAAATTTTGGGAAATCCACTCGTCTGGTTCAGGAGGCAGAAGATCAGAACTTACCTTTGGACCAAGTACAGCCCAAGTGTGACGAGAAAAGCTGCTCCGAAGATGACTCCAAACACGATGCCGATGACTAGGCCTGCGGAGACAGAACGGCGGTAAATAGAGAGAGCGATGAACGCAGTGCTCGTTACTGGCGGTTTCATTGGGTTTCTTGGCCTTATTTACACAGTGCAGATTTGCTGCAAGTTTTTCATTTTTTAGTCCAAAACTAGAATGTGATTCAGGAGCGCCGACCGATGAGACCGTCCATTGTATATTTCGTTTCCATTCCTGGATTTGGCTTAGAAATACATGTAAATCTGCAGTGTGTGAACGAGGCCTGATGGCGTTTTATTGAGATTTGCGATGCCGTTTCGGCCGTGCGGTTATTACAGGTGAAGCACATTGAAGATCAATTGAAAAGCGCAACAAAACTGCAATAAAAACGCCCCCAGGTAACCACGCCCAATACAGATAATGCCCCTCCCCCAGGAGATGATGGGAGTGTCTGTACCTGCGTCTGTTCCTGAACCAGTCGGCTCCGAATCCACGGCCACATCAGAGGCGCCAGACTTCCCTGCAAACCCCAGAAGAAAATGTATAACGTCAGCAAGTGAAAAGTTCCCCCGCACCCCACACTCGCCCTACCTCACCCTAAACTCACCTCACTCCACACTCATCCTACCTCGCCCTCATCCCACACTAACACCCTAAACTCACCTCACTCCACACTCATCCTACCTCGCCCTCATCCCACACTAACACTCTATACTCGCCTCACTCCACACTCATCCTACCTCGCCCTCATCACACATTAACACCCTAAACTCCCCTCACTCCACGCTCAGCCTACCTCTCACTAACACTCTATACTCACCTCACTCCACACTCCCCCTACCTCACCCCACACTAACATCCCATACTCACCTCTCTTCACACTCATCCTACCTCGCCCGCACCCCACACTAACACCCTAAACTCACCTCACTCCACACTCGCCCTACCCCCACACTAACACTCTATACTCACCTCACTCCACACTCGCCCTACCTCACCCCACACTAACATCCCATATTCAAAAATTACAAATAGGGAAGAGAGGGGGAGGAAATCCTCCAGCTCACCATTAGTTGCGTCCGAGAACAGACAGCGCCCGGATTCCCGCACGGCCGGCGGCAAACAACAGGGAAAAAGTAGAGCCAAGATCCAGCGCTGAGTGTGAGTAAAAAGGAACTCCTGTTCCAATTTTATTGATATAACATGAACTATATAGAAATAGTTCTGTAGTATAGCAGAGTACGGCCTCATGCACACGACCGTAAAAACACCCGTTATTACGGGTCGTAATTACGACCCGAAATAAGGGGCCATAGACTTCTGTTGGCCACAGGTATCTTCCCGTTTTCTCACGGGAAGGTGCCCGTGCCGTTAAAAAGATAGAACATGTTCTATTTTTTTTATTTTACGGGCCGTGCTCCTATACTTTATAATGGCAGCACGGCTCGGAAAAACGGCCGGCTGCCCGTGCCCGGCCGTGCTCGTAATTACGAGCACGGTCGTGTGCATGAGGCTTACAAAGATGAGAGATGGGTGAAGGATCAGAATAAACCCCAATTCAACGGGGTTTATTCTGATCCTTCACCCATCTCTCATCGTTGTACTCTGCTATACTACAGAACTATCCCATACTCACCTCTCTTCACACTCATCCTACCTCACCCCACACTAACACCCTAAACTCACCTCTCTTCAAACTCATCCTACCCCGCTCTCACCCCACACTGACACCCAATACTAACTTCACTCCACACTCATCCTACTTCACCCTCACCCCATACTAACGCCCTATACAAACCTCTCTTCACACTCATCCTACCTCACCCCATATTAACACCCTATACTCGCCTCTCTTCACACTCATCCTACCTCGCCCTCACCCCACACTAACACCCTATACTCACCTCTCCCTATACTAACCTTACTCCATTGATGACCCTTCCCTCTCAAAAGGTCCTCAATGATGACCTTATTCCAAATTTATGACCCATTAGCTTTCATAGGTCCCCAGTAATTTCCTTATTCCATATTGATCCCTACCCCTCAATAAGTCCCAAGTGATGACCTTATTCCAAATTAATGACCCCTCCCCCTCTATAGGTCCTCAGTGATAGCATCACTCTACTTGGATTACCTCATCCCTCCATAGGTGCCCAGTGATGAACTCATTCCATATTGATGACCTTTCCCCTTGCATAGGTCTCCAGTGATGATCTAATTCCATGTTGATTCCTATTCATCCAGAGGTCCCCAGTGATGACCTCATTCCATGTTTCTGACCTTTCCCCCTTCGAAGGTCTCCAGTGATGACCTCATTCCATCTTGATGACCTTTCCCCCTTCAAAGGTCTCCAGTGATTACCTCATTCCATCTTGATGACCTTTCCCCCTTCAAAGGTCTCCAGTGATGACCTCATTCCGTGTTGATGACCTTTCCCCTTTCAAAGGTCTCCAGTGAATACATTCCATGTTGATTCCTCCCAATCCAGAGGTCCCCAGTGATTACCTCATTCCATGTTTCTGACCTTTCCCCCTTCGAAGGTCTCCAGTGATGACCTCATTCCATGTTGATTCCTCCCAATCCAGAGGACCCCAGTGATGACTTCATTCCATGTTGATGACCTTTCCCCCTTCAAAGGTCTCCAGTGATTACCTCATTCCATGTTGATGACCTTTCCCCCTTCAAAGGTCTCCAGTGATTACCTCATTCCGTGTTGATGACCTTTCCCCTTCAAAGGTCTTCAGTGATAACCTTATTCCATGTTGATGATTCCTCCCAATCCAGAGGTCCCCAGTGATGACCTGATTCCATGTTGATGATTCTTTCCCCTCTATAGGTCCCCAGTGATGTCCTCATTGCGTATTGATGACTCCTCTACTTCCATAGGTCCTCAGTGAAGACCTTTCCAATTCCTCCTCCAAAGGTCCCAAGTCATGACCTCATACTATGTTGATGACCCCTTCCCATTCATAGGTTCCAGTGATGACCTTATTTTTCTTCTGAAAGTTTCCTCAAAACATTCCCTAATTTCTCCTAACTTCTTCCATTTGCTGGGTGCAGCGCTCCTACATACCTGATGTGAGGTGTCCTGCTGACATATTTCCTGACTAACATCTAATAGACCCAACACAGACCTAAAATGACTCCCTTCTGAGGACTGAATACTTGGCGACATCAGGACGGGTCACAAACCTTTCCTGGGCACTACGCAGAGTTTTGTACATTCGTTCCTGTCCTCAAATCTGTTCCCGTTGCCCCGACAGCCACCATAGAAGAAGGAGTCACAGACCTTCCGCTCCTGGTCATAGTACCACATGAAGATAAGGGCCATACATGGACCCTGGTCCTGTGGGAGATCACACACGGCATCTACAGAGGAGAAGACCAGACAAGAAACAATGATTACTGCCAATAAGGGAGATGATCTACCAGACCCTAATCACCACGGGTCAACGCTGGGGCAGGAATCTCACCGGTGAAGGGTCCGTCCTGTGTGATAATGGACGTGGCAGGAATGAACCACAGCGCCTTCCTTACCTTGTGGTGCTGCCAAGAAATACCAATGTCCAACACTGGTCAAGACTGGCAAACCCAGGACCGTACAAGCGTGCCAATGAGGGCAATAGATCAGGCCAAGCCCTAATTACCCATACCCACTGACCACAATGTCATTATATTATATATCAGTGATGTCAGTAACATGGGGCGGGGCTGTGACAACCTCTCACACATGATATACAGGCTGGTTGTCAGTAGTAATAGATGAATAGCTGTCACTGTATATAAGATGTGTGGATCTCATGTCTGATCACAATGTAATTATATTATTTATCAGTGATGTCAGCAACAGGGGGCGGGGCTGTGACAACCTCTCACACATGATATACATGATATACAGGCTGGTTGTCAGTAGTAATAGATGAATAGCTGTTACTGTATATAAGATGTGTGGATCTCATGTCTGATCACAGTGTAATTATATTATATATCAGTGATGTCAGTAACAGAGGGTGGGGCTGTGACAACCTCTCACACATGATATACAGGCTGGTTGTCAGTAGTAATAGATGAATAGCTGTTACTGTATATAAGATGTGTAGATCTCATGTCTGATCACAGTGTAATTATATTATATATCAGTGATGTCAGTAACAGGGGGCGGAGCTGTGACAACCTCTCACACATGATATACAGGCTGGTTGTGAGTAGTAATAGATGAATAGCTGTTACTGTATATAAGATGTGTGGATCTCATGTCTGATCACATGTCATTATATTATATATCACTGATGTCCGTAATGGGGCAGGGCTGTGACAACCTCTCACAGGGGGCTACTTATGGGGAGTGTACACCTTTCTTTCTGGGTGTGGCCTCACCTCCAGGGGGGTACAGGTTGCTGTATTTCTGAGAGCAGTTTTGCAGGCAATCTATTTCAGTTTTGAAGATGTTGATGCCACTTGTTGGGTGTTTCTGTCGGATGATTTGGCAAAAATCCTGAGACTTATCATATGTCCATCTCACTTCTGTCCCACTGGGATCCTCCACCACCGCACCTTCACATTGACTCTCTGCAGAAATGGAAAGAATAAAACATAACCGTGGAGTAGAGCAGAGGTGATCACATAGAGGCGATCACATAGAGGAGATCACATAGAGGAGGATACATAGAGATCACGTAGAGGATACAAAGCGGAGGTCACATAGAGGAGGTCACACGGAGGAGGACACACAGAGGAGGACACACAGAGGAGGACACACAGAGGAGGACACAGAGGAGGACACACAGAGGAGGACACACAGAGGAGGACACACAGAGGAGGACACACAGAGGAGGACACACAGAGGAGGACACAGAGGAGGACACACAGAGGAGGACACATAGGGGAGATCACGTAGAGGAGAATACAAAGAGGAGGCCACATAGAGGAGGATACATAGTGGAGATCACGTAGAGGAGGATACATAGAGGAGGACACAAAGAGGAGGATATAAAGAGGAGAATACATAGAGGAGGTTACATTCAGGAGGATACATAGTGCAGGATACATAGTGGAGGTCACATGGAGGCTACGTAGAGGAGGCTACGTAGAGGAGGCTACATAGAGGAGGATACATTGAGATCACGTAGAGGAGGCTACATAGAGGAGGCTACATAGAGCAGGCTACATAGAGGAGGCTACATAGAGGAGGCTACATAGAGGAGGCTACATAGAGGAGGCTACATAGAGGAGGCTACATAGAGGAGATCACGTAGAGGAAGATACATAGAGGAGGATAGAAAGAGGAGGCTACATAGAGGAGGCTACATAGAGGAGGCTACATAGAGGAGGCTACATTAGAGGAGGCTACATGGAGGAGGTCACATAGAAGAGGCGTATACGTAGAGGCGGTCACGTAGAGGAGGTCACGTAGAGGAGGTCACGTAGAGGAGGCCACGTAGAGGAGGTCACGTAGAGGAGGATACGTAGAGGTCGTCACATACAGGAGGATACATAGGGGAGGTCACATGGAGGAGGATACGTGGAGCAGGATACGTGGAGCAGGATACGTGGAGGAGGATACGTGGAGGAGGATACGTGGAGCAGGATCCATGGAGGAGGATACATGGAGGAGGATACATGGAGGAGGATACATAGTGGAGATCACAAAGAGGCGGTCACGTAGAGGCGGTCACGTAGAGGAGGATACATAGAGGAGGCTACATAGAGGAGGATACAAAGAGGAGGATACATTGAGGAGATCACGTAGAGGAGGATACATAGAGGAGGATACATAGAGGAGGCTACAAAGAGGAGGATACATGGAGGAGGATACATGGAGGAGGATACATGGAGGAGGATACATGGAGGAGGATACATGGAGGAGGATACATGGAGGAGGATACATGGAGGAGAATACATAGAGAAAGTCACATAGCGGAGGTCACATAGCGGAGGTCACATAGAGGAGGTCACAGAGGAGGCTACATAGAGGCGTATACATAGAGGCGGTCACGTAGAGGAGGTCACGTAGAGGAGGTCACGTAGAGGAGGTCACGTAGAGGAGGATACGTAGAGGTCGCCACATACAGGAGGATACGTAGAGGTCGCCACATACAGGAGGATACATAGGGGAGGTCACATGGAGGAGGATACGTGGAGGAGGATACATGGAGGAGGATACATAGTGGAGATCACAAAGAGGCGGTCACGTAGAGGAGGTCACGTAGAGGAGGATACAGAGTGGAAATCACGTAGAGTCGGTCACGTAGAGGAGGATACATAGAGGAGGATACATAGTGGAGATCACGTAGAGTCGGTCACGTAGAGGATACATAAAGGAAGTCACATAGAGAAGGATACATAGAGGAGGATATATAGTGGAGAATACATAGAGAAGGTTACATTGAGGAGGATACGTAGAGGAGGTCACATAGAGGAGGACACGTAGAGCAGGACACGTAGGGGTGGTCACATAGAGGAGGAAACATAGAAGAGGTCACATAGAGGAGGATATATAGAGGACACATAGAGGAGGACACCTAGAGGAAGGTATATAGAGGAGTTCACATAGAGGAGTTCCTATTATGTCACATACATGTGGCCTCATAATGGGGGTCTCATAGAAGTGGTCAATTAGAGGTCACATAATGGAAGTGTCATAGAGGTGGTCACTTAGTGGAGGTCACGTAATGGAAGTGTCATAGAGGTCGTGTCACTTAGAGGTAGTTACATAATGGAGGTCTCATAAAGGTGATCACATAATGGAGGTCCCTTAGAGATGGTCACTTAAAGGAGGTCACATAATGGAGGAAGTCTCAGAGGTGGTCACATAAAGGGGGTCACATAATGGAGGAAGTCTCATAGAGGGGGTCACTTATAGGTGGTCACATAATGGACGAGGTGTCATGGAGGTAGTCACCTCTATGTAGGGTTATGTTGTTGTTTTCTGCAGAGGGATGGCCTAGAAACTAAAAGGATACCACGAGCCCCTGCTTCATCTAGGTGATGGGCTCAGCAGTGGACCTCTGCCTGGAACTGTCTCCCCCCACTGACAGTCTTCACCACTGGCCCCGTACATCTGCTGCCCCTCTTACAATGGGTGGACCTCTTGTCTACAGTATTATGTGTTATTCTTCTGGAAAGCCGTTCACGTCTCTGCCTCTCATGCCGTTGATCGCTGTGATTACTGAGCTTTAGCCCACTGTAGGTTCTCTACAGTAAGAGCAGTCCACCTCAGGATACCCAAAAAGATGGATGCTCATGACTGAGAGCAGCTTAGGGATTACAGGTTATGAACTCCTCCGAAACTTCTTACCATCTCACACTTAAAAGATAAATCCAGAGAAAACTCTTCCCCGTGTACAGTCTTCTGCCCCATGTCGTCATTGTTACTGTCTGTAGGTTTCTTACAATTTATAGTCAAAGTATGTTCAGGTGTTTCAGCCACACTCAAAAGTTGCATAAAATCAAGCACACAGCCATACCACAAGGCGGTATAAACGTAGAGATCTGCAGTCCTCTAAAGGCCCAGACACATGAGGATGCCAAATCGAGATCCAAGAAAATAGTCCAACAAGGTCTAGTTGAGGGTCATAATCTCAGGTTCAGGCACCGGTCAGGGTCACGGGCAGAGGTTCAGAAACAGAGTTCCAAACCGAGGTCTGGTACATAAATGGACAATCCCAGGTATGAGAATAAGAGTGGTGGAGTCAGGATGGGACCTAATACTCTGGAACGGCTGTAAGATGAGGCCGGGACGAGGAGAGTCTGCCGAGAAGCTTGTTTCTCCAGGGTGCATTGTCTGAAATGATATCAACCTTGTTACATAAGGAAGTGAGGTCATCCAATGACGAGGGTTCTTCTCTGGAAGCAAGATCGTCGTTAATTTTGTCCAAGACACCTTGCCAAAAAATTTGCTACAAGGGCTTCATCAATCCATTGTAATTCTGAAGGGAAAGTAAAGAACTTGGACGGCGTCTTGTCCGATGGTCAAAGAGTCTTTGTCGAAGGTGAAGCAATGTGACGGCTGAAGAAGACCCCTTGCCCGCCTCATCTCTATAAGGGCTGTACAGTATGCAGAAGAGGGTGGCTCGGTTCCCATAGAGGACATACCCAGATGATGGTGAAGGCCACCTTAGCTTTCGCAGAGGCAAAATTCCCAAACTGAAGTTCAAAGTAAATCGAAAACTTATTGAGGAATCCCCCGCAGGATCTCCATCAAAATTCGGTGGGTTCGGTATATGGAGCTGGGAGTGGCTATAGCAAAAGCAGGAACTGTGGGGTACTGGCCCACCATAGTAGGTTGCCAAATATCAAGACGAGCTGAGAACGTTTGTGGACACTAAGCTGTTCTTGATTAGTTTCTTGTTCCCGGACACCCCCGATGAGATGCGGCAAGTGTTTCGGTGTCGGGTCTCCAGCGGAATGTATTTTCAGGTCAAGGTATACAGTCATGAACCAGGCATGATATAGTGGACTCTTTTGTGTCAATTTATGGTTAGCGCTGGCAGAATTGAGGAGTGAAGGATAACAGGCCACCGGTCTTCACCAGGAACCTCCGCAGCTGCCGGAACTGTAATTAGGTTGCGGTACTCTAAGGCTGGGTACCCACGGGACGGATACTCTACGTAAAATCCACACAACATATCCGACCTTCTACCCGCAGTACATTCCGTCCGAAAACTGCAATGTGATGCGATTTTTTCGGACGGAATTTCTGCTGCGGATAGCAGCGATTTAAAAAATACTTCATGCTTACGTAGGCCGTTTTTATGGCGACGCATTCCTCCTGTGCAGTCTGGTCCGGCCTCCCTGGATGACGTTACATCCCATGTGACTACTGCAGAGGCGGTCACATGGGATGTAACGTCATCCCAGCATGTCGGCCCTCTGATCTCATCCAGGCCGGCGTCCTGGAATGGCGTATCATCCCATGTGACCACCATTGTAGCCTGTGATTGGCAGCAGCGGTCACATGGGATGGAACGTCATCCTGGGAGGCCGGCCCTCTGACATCATCCAGGCCGGCGTCCTGGAATGACGTGTCATCCCATGTGACCACCGTTGTAGCCTGTGATTGGCAGCAGCGGTCACATGGGATGGAACATCATCCTGGGAGGCTGCGTAATCGCTGCAAATACGCCACAAAAGTCGCAACACTTAGCTTTCTGTTACGGGTTTTGCATCACCATTGAATTCAATGGGGAAAACCCGCAACGGAAAATCAACAAAAGTGCAGCATAACTTGACATGGAATTTAAATTCCGCATCGCAGGTCAATTTATTAACGCTTACGCTGCAGTTTTTTTCCGCAGCGTGGGCTGCTACTGTAAATGCTGCAGAATTTCCACACAGAATTCCATTGCGGATATTCCGCAGCATTTATGCTACGTGGGAACCCGGCCTAATTACCTATATCACATATGAGAACGCAGTGGCGGATCGAGATCCAAGCTCATTAAAGTTTAGACGAGGCCTAGGTCAGGATAGTCAGCCCAGAAGATGGGACAGCCGGACACGGTAAGTAGGCGCTTGGTGCCATTTTGTTACAAGGTCGTACTAAAAAGTGACTTTACACATGATACCCCCACAAGTCAGTTCATGAAATTTCTGCTGTGCTACATCAGCCCCAGTCATCTGTAAGTGCTATTATTATCATCTGCAGGATCAGCCCAAATCACATGTATTACCTGCTAGATCTGCCCAGTCATCTGTAAGTGTTACTATTATCTACCAGATCTGCTCCGGGCACCTGTAAGTGCTATTATTATCTACTAGATCTGCCCCGGTCACATGTAAGTGCTATTATTATCTACTAGATCTGCCCCGGTCACCTGAAAGTGCTATTATTATCTGCTAGATCTTCCCTGATCATCTGTAAGTATTAGTATTATCTACCAGATCTGCTCCAGTCACCTGTAAGTGCTATTATTATCTACTAGATCTGCCCTGTCACCTGTAAGTGTTACTATTATCTACCAGATCTGCCCCAGTCACCTGTAAGGGTTGTTATTATTATCTGCCAGATCAGCCCCAATTACCTGCATTATCTGCAAGAAAAGCCCCGGTCACATGTAAGTGCTATTATTATCTACTGGATCGGCCCCGGTCACATGTAAGTGCTATTATTATCTACTAGATCTTCCCCGGTCACCTGTAAGTGCTATTATTATCTGCTAGATCTGTCCCAGTCACCTGTAAGTTTTATTATTATCTGCTAGATCTGCACCGGTCACCTGTAAGTGTTATTATTATCTGCTAGATCTGCCCGGTCACCTGTAAGTGCTATTATTATCTACTAGATCTGCCCCGGTCACCTGTAAGTTTTATTATTATCTACTAGATCTGCCCTCCTGTCACCTGTTAGGGTATGTGCACACTACCTATTTTCAGATGTAATGGAGGCGTTTTACGCCTCGAATTACGCCTGAAAAGACGGCTCCAATACGTCTGCAAACATCTGCCCAGTGCTTGCAATGGGTTTTACGATGTTCTGTGCAGACGAGGTGTAATTTTACGCGTCGCTGTAAAAAAACGGCGCATAAAATTACGCCCGCGTCAAAGAAGTGCAGGACACTTCTTGGGACATATTTTGAGCCGTTTATCATTGACTCCAATGAGGAACAGCTCCAATTACGTCCGTAAAAACGCAGTGAAAAATGCGAGTACATGCAAAAACTTCTGAAATTCAGGAGCTGTTTTCTCCTGAAAACAGCTCCGTAATTTCAGACTTATTTTACGCTGCCGTGTGAACATACCCTAAAGAGTTTCTATTATCTACTAGATTTTCCCCAGTCACCTGTAAGTGCTATTATTATCTGCTAGATCTGCCCCGGTCACCTGTAAGTATTATTATCTTCCCTGGTCACCGGTAAGGGTATGTTCACATGGCATAGCCAATTACGTCTGAAATTACGCCAAAATTACGTCCGTAAATAGGACGTGTTAACATACCCTTATTATGATCTGCTAGATCTGCCCGTCACCTGTAAGTGTTATCCTCTAGATCTGCCCTGGTCACCTGTGTTATTATTATCTGCAAGGACTGCCTTGGTCACCTGTAAGTGTTGTTATTATCTGCTAGATCGGCCCTGTCATATGTAAGTGTTTTTCTTATCTACCAGATCTGCCCCGGTCACCTGTAAGTTTTAATATTATCTTCTGTATCTGCCCGATCACCTCCAAGTGTTATAATTATCTGCTAGATTGCCCCAGTCACTCGTAAGTGTTATTATTACCTGCTATATCGTCCCCGGTCACCAGTAAGTGCTATTATTATCTGCTAGATCTGTCTCTGTCACCTGTAACTTTTATCATTATCTGGTAGATCTGCACCGTCACCTGTAAGAGTTATTACTATCTGCTAGTTCTGCCCAGTCACCTGTAAGTGTTATTATTACCTGCTAGATCTGCTCCAGTCACCAGTAAGTGTTATTATTATATGCTAGATCTGTCCCAGTCACCTGCAAGGTTTATTATTATCTGGTAGATCTGCACTGTCATCTGTACATGTTATTATTATATGATAGTACATCTCCGGTCACCTGTAAGTGTTATTATTATCTACTTTAACTGTCCTGGTCACCTGTAAGTCTTATTATTATCTGCTAGATCTGCTCCGGTCACTTGTAAGTGCTATTATTATCTACTAAATCTGCCCTCTCACCTGTAAGTGTTACTATTATCTACCAGATTTGCAACAGTCACCTGTAAGTGCAATTATTATCTACTAGATCTGCCCCGGTCACCTGTAAGTTTTATTATTATCTACTACATCTGCCCCGGTCACCTGTAAGTGTAAGGGTATGTTCACATGGCAACGCCAATTACGTCTGAAATTACGGTGCTGTTTTGAGGCGAAAACAGCTCCTAAATTTCAGACGTTTTGACAAGTGCACGTGTTTTTCGTGGCGTCCATTACAGACGTAATTGACTCCATTGAAAAACAGCTCCAATGAAAAACGTCTCCAATTACATCCCAAGAAGTGACATGCACTTCTTTGAGGCGGCCGTCTTTTTACGCGCCGTCTTTTGACAGCGGCGCGGAAAAAAAAAGCCAGTCTGCACAGAACACCATAAGACCCATTGAATTCAATGGGCAGATGTTTGCCGACGGTTTGGAGCCGTTTTTCGGGCGTAATTCGAGGCGTAAAACGCCAAAATTACGTCCGTAAATAGGACGTGTTAACATACCCTTATTATGATCTGCTAGATCTGCTCGTCACCTGTAAGTGTTATCCTCTAGATCTGCCCTGGTCACCTGTGTTATTATTATCTGCAAGGACTGCCTTGGTCACCTGTAAGTGTTGTTATTATCTGCTAGATCGGCCCTGTCATATGTAAGTGTTCTTCTTATCTACCAGATCTGCCCCGGTCACCTGTAAGTGTTAATATTATCTTCTGTATCTGCACCGATCACCTCCAAGTGTTATAATTATCTGCTAGAATGCCCCAGTCACCCGTAAGTGTTATTATTACCTGCTATATCGTCCCCGGTCACCTGTGACTTTTATCACTATCTGGTAGATCTGCACCGTCACCTGTAAGTGTTATTATTACCTGCTAGATCTGCTCCAGTCACCAGTAAGTGTTATTATTATATGCTAGAGCTGTCCCGGTCACCTGTAAGTTTTATTAGTATCTACTAGATCTGCCCTAGTCACCTGTAAGTTTTATTATTATCTACTAGATCCTCTCCGGTCACCTGTAAGTATTATTATTATTTACTAGATCTGCCCCGATCACTTGTAAGTTTTATTATTATGTACTTTGTAATAACTATCCGATCCACTGTTGTATCACTCACTACACAGATCCATACCGCCTTTGGAAGTGACATCAGCACCAGAACTATGCGTCCGGAGCTTCATAAAATGGGTTTCCTTGGTCGCTGAACACAAGCCCAAGATCAGCATACCCAATGCCAAGCGGCAGCAGGAGTGGTGTAAAGCACGTCGTCAGTGGACTCTGGAGCAGCATGTTCTCTAGAGGGATGGATCACGGCTCACTTCTGTCAGTTTGATAGAGGAAACTGAGTTCGGCAGATGCCAAGAGAATGCTACCTACCGGAATGCGTTGTGAATGCTGTAGCATGTGGTGGGGGAGGGGTAATGGTCTGGGGCTGTTTTCCAGGGTACAACTCCCTATTTCAAATGAAGGGTTAATACTACAGCATACAAAGACATCTGTGGTAACAGTTTTGAGTTTGGTCCTGTTCCAGGATGGCGGTGGCCCTATGCACACAGCGAGCTTCATGAAGACATGGGGTGAGGCATTTGGTGTGGAGGAGCCCAGACATCAGCCCCATACAACCCCTTTAGGATGAATTGGAATGCGAGACCTTCTCCCCCAACATTAGTTTCTGACTTTACAAATTCCCACGGACGAGCCAAAAATTGTGGAAAGTCTTCCCAGAAGATCGGGGGTTGTTATAGCTGCAAAAGGGCCCAACTCCATATTCACACTCATGGTTATGGAGTAGGGTGTCCAACAAGCTCATATAGTTGTTGTATAGGTATAGGTGTCATGTGACCACTCAGCCCCACCCATGGTGGGTAAGAAGTATAATTTGGCATCTTGAATCCTTTGTCTAATATTGGGAGGGGTCATGATTATGTGATAGCCGGAGGTTATCTTTAATGCTTGGAATTTATTGACAAGTCCTAAGTCCACAGTAACAATGAGTCTCCTTCCGGTCGAGTCCCAGATACTGGTTGAGTCATAGACGATACCAGTCACATAAAATGCAATCTGATCACCAATCATCACAACGAAAACTAGGGACGGGAAGAATCCTCTAATATGACACATCAAGAGCGGATCCGGGATCCTCCCGATTACTGAGCACGACCTCCTGGACATGACTACGGTCAATACCCAGAGTTTCTCTCCCGCCATGTGATCACTAGGCCTGAAGACCCCCTATCACTAGTTCTCCTCTGCATCTCCAAGTTCTATAGAGTGCCAACCTGGAGACAGAGGTATGAGAAAGGCCGCTGCCCAAATACCTCCACAGGTATGCTCAAATATGGTCAGCAGTGGCCCTCACATCATGGGCCCAATAGGACAGATGTTAGGGAGCAGGAGAAGCGGGAAAATGATGGAGTCGTCTTACCTTGTGCTCTTGTAACTCCGGCCAGAAGCAGACTCAGAAATATCCACAAGGAGCTCATTCTCCTCAAAGCAAATCAGTCACCCACCAGGGATGGTAATGGGGTCTACAACGGCCCAAGCACAGCTCGCAGCAAGAGCAGACAGTGTAAGAGGCAGGAAGACTCCGTCCTGCTGGTCTCTGGGAGCAGAATGATCTTTGGATCTTGTGTGTGGAGCAGATAATGTGTCCTTCCTGATAATGAGGCAGAAACCAACAGGGGAAGATTTATGAGGCCAATTCCAGGCACATTGATAACACAGACAGAGATGAGAACTGATCCCTGACTGTGACATCACCTGCCGGCACAGAGAAGAGATCAATACAAGAACTGACGCCGGAACCGTGGAGCCGCCATCATCTACTGGGCGGGGAGAAGATTCATATGTGTGACCAACAGAAAAATATATCATATAATGTTATTATATATTGTGTTATGTATTATGTTATATGGTTATGTTACACTATATTATGTATGTTATTATATATTGTATCATGTTACATTGTTATATTACACTATATTATTTATATTATTATCTATTGTATCATGTTACTGTAATGACAGGGGGGTAGGGAAACAGACAGTGAGCCCTAATCTACCCACCACTTGTTCCCTGCCTACTTGCAACGACCCGCCCTAGGCGACGGGGTACAACTGGGCAACGGTCCCTACGCTCAGTAGGTGCACAACAGACAAGGGGACACAAGCAAAGGGAAATGGGGCAGTTGCCCACGGCAACACCGTGAGCAACAAGAGAGGTGAACGAGCCGAATGTATGAGGTACCAAACGCAGAGCAGGAGAGTAGTCAGTAAGCCGGGGTCAGTATGAAGCAAGGTCAAATAGCTAGGAGCTGCAGCAAGGCCAGGAAACCACACGAGAAGAATCACAAGTAAAGGAGGAACAGGAAAGGCAGGTATAAATAGACAGAGGGCGGGAGCTAGCTCCGTCTGGCCAGGCTGCGATAGGTTCTCCCACTCCTAAGCCTGCCTTCCTGAGTGGTGGAAGATGGAGTCAGTCTCGGAGACATAGAACCAGGTGCAGACTGATTAACCATGGGCGTATACACAGAAGCTGTGCCTGGCAGATCCTTTACAGTACCCCCCCCCCTTTTATGAGGGGCCACCGGACCCTTTCTAAGTGGACCTGGTTTATTGGGGAAACGAAGGTGGAACTTCCTGACCAATACCCCAGCGTGAACATCCCAGGCGGGTACCCAAGTCCTCTCCTCAGGCCCGTATCCTCTCCAATGGACCAGGTACTGGAGGGAGCCTTGGACCATCTTGCTGTCCACAATCTTGGCCACCTCGAATTCCACCCCCTCAGGGGTAAGAACGGGAACAGGAGGTTTCCTCGAGGGAGTCCAGGACGGGGAGCAGCGTTTAAGGAGGGAGGCATGAAACACGTCGTGTATACGAAAAGATGGGGGCAACTCCAGTCGGAAGGAGACAGGATTGAGGACTTCAATGACCTTATACGGCCCTATAAACCGGGGAGCAAACTTCTTGGACGGGACTTTAAGGCGCAAGTTCTTAGACGATAACCACACCAGATCCCCGACCATAAACAAGGGGTTAGCAGAACGTCTTCTATCAGCCTGAGTTTTTTGTATACTCTGGGACGCCTCTAGGTTCTTCTGAACCTGGGCCCAGACTGTGCACAGTTCCCGATGAACGACCTCTACCTCGGGATTGTTGGAACTACCAGGTGAAATGGAGGAGAACCGTGGATTAAACCCAAAATTACAGAAAAAGGGGGAGACCCCTGACGAGTTACTGACCCGGTTATTAAGGGAAAATTCGGCGAGGGGAATGAATGAGACCCAATCATATTGACAGTCAGAGATAAAACACCTTAAATATTGTTCTAGAGACTGATTAGTCCTCTCAGTTTGGCCATTAGTTTCAGGATGAAAGGCAGAGGAGAAGGACAGATCAATCTCCAACTTTTTACAGAAGGCTCTCCAAAACAATGAAACAAATTGTACCCCTATGTCCGAAACAATATTGACAGGGACCCCATGGAGACGCAGGATGTGTTTGACAAACAAGGTAGCTAACGTCTTAGCATTGGGTAGTTTCTTGAGGGGCACAAAGTGGCACATCTTACTGATGCGGTCTACTACAACCCACACCACCGACTTGCCTTGAGATGGAGGCAAATCGGTGATCAAATCCATGGAGATAGGGGTCCAAGGTCTCTGGGGAATGGGCAAAGAACGTAGTAAGCCCGCTGGTCCTGACCTGGGAGTCTTGGACCTGGCACAAACCTCACAAGCGGCGACGTAGGCCTTAACGTCTTTAGGCAACCCAGGCTACCAATAGTTTCTGGCAATGAGGCGTTTGGTACCCAGTATGCCTGGATGACCAGATAGTGCGGAGTCATGATTTTCCCTAAGTACCCTTAGCCGGAATTGCAGGGGAACGAACAGCTTGTTCTCAGGAAGGTTCCCGGGAGCTGAACCTTGATCAGCCACAATTTCAGAGACTAAATCAGAATCAATAGAAGAAACGACTATACCAGGAGGCAAAATACAAGCAGGATCTTCCTCCGAAGGAGGGCTGGCCATGATGCTACGCGACAGTGCATCGGCCTTAATATTTTTAGACCCAGCCCTATAGGTAACCAAAAAGTTGAATCTGGTAAAAAATAGCGCCCATCGGGCTTGTCTCGGGTTTAGCCTCCGGGCAGATTCTAGGAAAACCAGATTCTTGTGGTCGGTAAGGACCGTTACCTGGTGCCTAGCCCCCTCCAGGAAGTGGCGCCACTCTTCAAATGCCCATTTAATGGCTAAGAGTTCGCGGTTGCCAATATCATAGTTACTCACAGTGGGCGAAAACTTCCTGGAGAAGTAGGCACAGGGACGGAGATGGGTGAGGGACCTGGTACCCTGGGACAAGACAGCCCCCACTCCCACCTCGGATGCGTCAACCTCCACGATAAATGGCTCCATTTGGTTGGGCTGGACCAGCACCGGGGCCGAGATAAAGCACTTCTTAAGGACCTCAAAAGCCTGGACAGCCTCAAGAGGCCAGTGGAGGAGATCAGCACCTTTGGGAGTGAGGTCCATAAGAGGCTTAGCGATGACCGAGAAGTCAGCAATAAATCTCCTGTAATAATTAGCGAACCCCAAAAAACACTGTAACGCCTTCAGGGAGGCAGGTTGGACCCATTCCGCCACAGCCTGGACCTTGGCAAGGTCCATGGGGAATTCATGAGGAGTGAGGATTTGACCAAAATTTTTTATCTCTTGTACCCCAAACACACATTTTTCGGTCTTAGCAAACAGTTTGTTTTCCCGAAGGACCTGGAGCACCTTCCTGACATGCTTAATGTGGGAGGACAAGTCCTTGGAAAACACAAGTATGTCATCAAGGTACACTACAAGAAATATCCCCAGGTAATCTCTTAAAATCTCATTTATGAAATTCTGGAAGACCGCGGGGGCATTACACAACCCAAAGGGCATGACGAGGTATTCGAAATGACCTTCGGGCGTGTTAAACGCAGTCTTCCACTCATCCCCCTCTTTGATGCGGATAAGGTTATACGCCCCCCGTAGATCAAACTTAGAGAACCATTGGGCCCCCTGGACTTGATTAAAGAGATCAGGAATCAAAGGAAGGGGGTACTGGTTCCTTACAGTGACCTTATTCAAGTTACGGTAGTCAATGCATGGCCTAAGACCACCATCCTTCTTCCCTACGAAGAAGAAGCCAGCACCTACCGGAGAAGTAGAGGGGCGAATGTAACCCTTGGCCAGGCATTCCTGGATATGCTCTCTCATGGCTTCACGTTCGGGACAAGAGAGATTAAATATCCTACACTTAGGGAGCTTAGCTCCTGGTACCAAATCGATAGCGCAATCGTATTCTCTATGAGGAGGTAACACTTCGGAGGCCTCCTTAGAGAAAACATCTGCGAAGTCCTGAACAAACTCAGGTAGCGTGTTCACCTCCTCAGGGGGAGAAATAGAATTAACAGCAAAACATGACGTCAAGCATTCATTACCCCATTTGGTAAGCTCCCCAGTATTCCAGTCAAACGTGGGATTATGCAACTGCAACCAGGGAAGTCCTAAAACCAAATCGGACGATAATCCCTGCATCAACAGTACAGAGCACTGCTCCAAATGCATGGAGCCAACAAGGAGTTCAAAAACAGGGGTATGCTGAGTAAAATAACCATTAGCAAGAGGAGTGGAGTCGATACCCACTACCGGGACAGGTTTAGGCAAATCAATCAGAGGCATAGCTAGAGACATAGCAAATTCCACAAACATGATATTAGCAGAAGACCCTGAATCCACGAAGACACTGCCGGTAGCAGACCTACCACCAAAAGAGACCTGAAAGGGAAGCAAGGTTTTATTACGTTTCATATTTACGGGAAATACCTGTGCGCCCAAGTGACCTCCCCGATGATCACTTAGGCGCGGAAGTTTTCCGGCTGCTTATTCTTACGCCTAGGACAGGTGTTCACTTGATGTTTGTCATCTCCACAATAGAAGCAGAGACCATTCTTCCTGCGGAACTCTCTACGTTGTCGGGGGGACACGGAGGCCCCGAGTTGCATAGGTACCTCCGAGTCTTCCGTGGAAGAGCGAAGCAACGGGACCTCGGGAGGCATCAGAGGGGAAAACACAAAACCGTTCAAGTTGTCGTTCCCTGAGACGTCGGTCAAGTCGTACCGCTAAAGCCATAACCTGGTCTAAGGAGTCAGAACAGGGACATAATTATACCCACCCGCTGGCTCTCAGAACCTGAGGAGTGGGGCTTTAAGCGAAAGTAGAGCTTACAACTCTCCCGAAAGGAGAGAAAAGTCCTCCGGTCCCCTGAGAACCGGTCAGGCAACTTGAGGTGGGGTTCAAGAGGTGAGGTGAGGGGTACTACCATGGCAGCGTCAGGCTGGTTGACCCTCTGAGCCAGGGCCTGGACCTGTAGGGAGAGACCCTGCATTTGCTGAGCCAGGGTCTCAAGGGGGTCCATAATAGAGTTAGCAACCAGGGTAGCCTAGGTATATGGGCTTGTGATTATGTAATGACGGGGGTAGGGAAACAGACAGTGAGCCCTAATCTACCCACCACTCGGTCCCTGCCTACTTGCAACGACCCGCCCTAGGCGACGGGGTACAACTGGGCGACGGTCCCTACGCTCAGTAGGTGCACGACAGACAAACAGACAAGGGGACACAAGCAAAGGGAAATGGGGCGGTTGCCCACGGCAACACCGTGAGCAACAAGAGAGGTGAATGAGCCGAGTCAAGCCAGGAATGTACGAGTTACCAAACGCAGAGCAGGAGAGTAGTCAGTAAGCCGGGGTCAGTATGAAGAAAGGTCAAATAGCTAGAAGCTGCAGCAAGGCCAGGAAACCACACGGGAAGAATCACAAGCAAGGAGGAACAGGAAAGGCAGGTATAAATAGACAGAGGGCGGGAGCTAGCTCCGTCTGGCCAGGCTGTGATAGGCTCTCCCACTCCTAAGCCTGCCACCCTGAGTGGTGGAAGATGGAGTCAGTCTCACAGACATAGAAGCAGGTGCAGACTGATTACCCATGGGCGTTGATAAAGAAGCTGTGCCTGGCAGATCCTTAAAAGTTACATTGTTATATTACACTATATTATGTATGTTATTATATATTGTATCATGGACAGTCGGGGACAGGTGTACACTCGTTCTTACAGCCAGTGACGTGTACACTCGCTCTTACAGTCGGGGACAGGCGTACACTCGTTCTTACAGTCAAGGACAGGCGTACACTCGTTCTTACAGCCAGTGACGTGTACACTCGCTCTTACAGTCGGGGACAGGCGTACACTCGCTCTTACAGTTGGGGACAGGTGTACACTCGTTCTTACAGTCAGTGACGTGTACACTCGCTCTTACAGTCGGGGACAGGCGTACACTCGTTCTTACAGTCAGGGACATGCGTACACACGTTCTTACAGTCGGGGACAGGTGTACACTCGTTCTTACAGCCAGTGACGTGTACACTCGCTCTTACAGTTGGGGACAGGCGTACACTCGTTCTTACAGTCAAGGACAGGCGTACACTCGTTCTTACAGCCAGTGACGTGTACACTCGCTCTTACAGTCGGGGACAGGCGTACACTCGTTCTTACAGTCAGGGACAGGCGTACACACATTCTTACAGTCGGGGACAGGTGTACACTCGTTCTTACAGCCAGTGACGTGTACACTCGCTCTTACAGTCGGGGACAGGCGTACACTCGTTCTTACAGTCAGGGACAGGCGTACACACGTTCTTACAGTCGGGGACAGGTGTACACTCGTTCTTACAGCCAGTGACGTGTACACTCGCTCTTACAGTCGGGGACAGGCGTACACTCGTTCTTACAGTCAGGGACAGGCGTACACACGTTCTTACAGTCGGGACAGGTGTACACTCGTTCTTACAGCCAGTGACGTGTACACTCGCTCTTACAGTTGGGGACAGGCGTACACTCGTTCTTACAGTCAGGGACAGGTGTACACTTGTTCTTACAGTCAGTGACGTGTACACTCGCTCTTACAGTTGGGGACAGGTGTACACTCGTTCTTACAGTCAGTGACGTGTACACTCGCTCTTCCAGTCGGGGACAGGTGTACACTCGTTCTTACAGTCAGGGACATGTGTACAGTCGCTCTTACAGTGAGGAACAGGTGTACACTCAGTCTTCAGACTCTAGACGAGGCTCTTATATTACTTCAAACCACATACACCCTAATTACTTCAGACCTCAGACTAGACCCCTTTATTACTTCAGACCCTAGACCCCTAAATTAAATCCGACCCCAGATTTAACCGCTAAATACATTTTAGAACCCGGACCAGACCTCTAAATTTACTTCAGACCTGAGATCACATCCCTAAATAACTTTAGACCTCAAACCAGACAGAAATTAATTTCAGTCCCCCGACTATACCTTTACATTTTTGAGTACTCCAGAGCAGACTTCAACATTACTTTAGACCTCAGCCCTTTAGGGATTTAGTCTGGGGTCAGTAGTAATTTAAATTACACCCTATAAATTAATTCAGACCCCAGACCAGACCCCTAAATTAATTCAGAACCCAAACCTCTTAATTACTTTAGACCACAGACCAAACCCCTTAACTTATTGCAGACCCCCCTGATTAGACCTCTAACTTCAGACCAGACCCCTACCTTAGTTTACACTCCAGACTCTGAGATTTTTTTATACATATAATTTTTATTACATGAGCTTAGAAAGAGAAATGTAAGAGGCAAAAAAAAATGGATTATAGCCCTATATTTAGAGATCCGAAAATCAATGTGCCATATTTCAAGCCAATCTATTGACATTAGTTCTGTATGTATTGCCCAAACTCTACAAGGACGTTGTAATCTAACGGCTTGGGAAAAATTCTATAGGCAGGGAATCGCTATGGGGGCTGACGTGACCCCACTTATGCCAGTCTGTTCAGAATGTGAGAAGTTCTGCAGCTATTCACACAATACTGTGTAGTCTGGCTCTGGTACATAGATGACGTCTTTACAATACAGACCGGTGACATCACCTGAGGAATTTCTGGATGAGGGTCACTCTGTGTGGAGTTATGATGTTCAGTGTTAATGATCGACTTGTGAAATCCACAGACGTCACTCACTTTTACCGTATGACACCCGAGATCAGCGCCTAAGAGCCAAATAACAAGAGTAACAACGTTGTAACTGACCCTGAAGAAACCATTTATAAAGCAGAGATCAGCGAGGTGTGCGGAGGTCAGAATCCTATATATCCCTCCCGCTGTAATCTCTGTTATCAGCGTAGGAGAGCGGCTACAATGTGATAAGCAGCTGGTGTGCAGCTTCCTGTAGGAGGAGACCTGGGGAGGAAATGCTAGACACAAGGTATGATTAAATGGATGCTATATAAGTGCCACACACTATACCACCTCTACCTCTTCACCAGCTGCACCCCAGGGATGCTCATATCAACCCCTAAACTTCCCGACACAACCAGGGATGCGGACATTAACCCCTAACCTTCCCTAGACCACCAGGGATGCTGACATTAACCCCTAACCTTCCCTAGACCACCAGGGATGTTGACATTAACCCCTAACCTTCCCTAGACCACCAGGGATGCTGACATTAACCCCTAACCTTCCCTAGACACCAGGGATACTGTAATTAACCCCTAACCTTCCCTAGACCACCAGGGATGCTGACATTAACCCCTAACCTTCCCTAGATACCAAGGATACTGACATTAACCCCTAACCTTCCCTAGACCACCAGGGATGCTGACATTAACCCCTAACCTTCCCTAGACCACCAGGGATGCTGACATTAACCCCTAACCTTCCCTAGACAGCAGGGATACTGACATTAACCCCTAACCTTCCCTAGACCACCAGGGATGCTGACATTAACCCCTAACCTTCCTTAGACCACCGGGGATACTGACATTAACCCCTAACCTTCCCTAGACCACCAGGGATGCTGACATTAACCCCTAACCTCCCCTAGACACCAGGGATACTGACATTAACCCCTAACCTTCCCTAGACCACCAGGGATGCTGACATTAACCCCTAACCTTCCCTAGACCACCAGGGATGCTGACATTAACCCCTAACCTTCCCTAGACCACCAGGGATGCTGACATTAACCCCTAACCTTCCCTAGACCACCAGGGATGCTGACAATAACCCCTAACCTTCCCTAGACCACCAGGGATGCTGACATTAACCCCTAACCTTCCCTAGACCACCAGGGATGCTGACATTAACCACTAACCTTCCCGACAACCCCAGGGATGCGGACATTAACCCCTAAGCTTCCCTAGACCACCAGGGATGCTGACATTAATCCCTAACCTTCCCTAGACCACCGGGGATACTGACATTAACCCCTAACCTTCCCTAGACCACCAGGGATGCTGACATCAACCACTAACCTTCCCGACAACCCCAGGGATGCGGACATTAACCCCTAAGCTTCCCTAGACCACCAGGGATGCTGACATTAATCCCTAACCTTCCCTAGACCACCGGGGATACTGACATTAACCCCTAGCCTTCCCTAGACCACTAGGGATTCTGACATTAACCCCTTACCTTCCCTAGAATAACTGAGTCTGACATTAACTCTTTAATTACCTAGACCACTGGGGATGCTGCCATTAACCCTTTACCTTCCATAAACCACTAGGGATGCTGACTTTAACACTTTCAACAGCTAGACCACCAGGAATACTGGTATTAACCTCTTCAGCAGCTAAACTACCAGGGATGCCGACATTAACCCCTTACCTGCCATAATCCACCATGGATACTGACATAACCCCTTCCCTGCCCTAAACTACCAGGGATGCTGACATTAACCCCTTAGCTTCCCTAGACCACCAGGGATACTGATATTAACCTCTTACCTTCAGTAGAACACCAGGGATGCTGACATTAACTCCTTACCATCCATAAACCATCATGCATATAGAAAATTAACCCCTTTACCAGCCCTTATCTTCCCTAGACCGCCAGCGATACCACTAGTGATCCATCGATGCTGACATTAACCCCTTCCCTGCCTTAAAACAGGGATATTGATATTAACCCCTTCAGTAGCTAAACTACCAGGAATGCCGACATTAACCCCTTACCTTTCCCTAGGCCACCAGAGATTCTGACATTAACCCCTTACCTTCCCTAAACCACCAGGGATGCAGACATTAACAACTTCACCCAGTTATGATGTTATCATTGACCGCTTTAGTATCTAAACCTTTCAGAGAAGCTGCATTAACGCTTTTACTATCCTAGACCCCAGGCATATTATATGATATCACTTTAAGTGAAGCCACGCCCCTTCTGCCACACACCCTTTTTTTTTTATCCATCTGGTGTTTTTGGTAGTAAGGGTAAGATTCTTATATACAGTCCATGTGTTGCTGTTTTTTTAATTGTAATTAATATAAATTATTATTGTTAATCTAGTTTCCTTGGTGACGGCGTGTGGCCACTTCTATAGCGGGGGTTCAGCTGGAGCCAATTTTTTTACACTTTGTCAGAAGGCGCTGAGAACCCGATCAACCCCAATATGAGGTCAGTCAGAAGCTGGTGGTATCAGTCATACATCGGAGAGAAATCAGGACGTAAGTGTGAAAAGAGCCGAGGTTTTATTGCACTTCCGATGTCTTAGATATTTATTTGGAGCACACAATGCCAGGCTGCTGCATCAAAAGCCATCACATTATTAAGGTAGATTTACTACTGTGTCGGCATCAGCAATGTGTCCAAAAATGTGCCAAATTATGGTGCACTTCATCTTAGACTAATTTAAGAATTAGAAAAGGGGGTGTGGATTAGTGGAAAGGGGCGAGGCTTAAAATATGCCAAAGTGCACCAAACAAAAACGAAGTCACCATTGTGGTAATTTTGACGCCTCCTCTGCCTGCCTGGTCTATGCGGTCTAAATTTTACACAGCTTAGTAGATCTACCCCAGTTTTTTCACAGTGTATCAAGAAAGATATCAGAGTGGGGGAAAGAGTTCAAGAATGGCAATCAAATTAATAAGACGTCTGGAAGATCTGAGCTGCGAAGAAATGTCAGACGTCAGAAGACTGAGGGGTGTGATATCTTAATAGAAATATGTGAATGACCCCCATCATGTGATACGTTTTACCTTCGGCAGACCCCAGAATTCCATCACTATCCGCACTATGAAGTTGTGGCCCCTGCTCCTACACCGTGTGGTAGTGGCTGAAGTGTAGAGAGATGTAAGAAAGGCACGGACATCAGACACAATACACAGGTTACTGTAGATAGTGCCACACAGCCCCCCCTGTAGATAGCGCCACACAGCACTCCTGTAGATAGTGCCACACAAACCCCCTGTATATAGCGCCACACAGCCCCCCTGTAGATTGCGCCACACAGCACTCCTGTAGATAGTGACACACAAACCCCCTGTATATAGCGCCACACAGACCCCCTGTAGATAATACCACACAGCCCCCCTGTAGATTGCGCCACACAGCACTCCTGTAGATAATGCCACACAAACCCACTGTATATAGCGCCACACAGACCCCCTGTAGATAGTGCCACACAGCCCCCCTGTAGATAGTGCCACACAGCCCCCCTGTAGATAGTGCCACACAGCCCCCCTGTAGATTGCGCCACACAGCACTCCTGTAGATAGTGCCACACAAACCCCCTGTATATAGCGCCACACAGCCCCCTGTAGATAGAGCCACACAACCCCTGTATATAGCGCCACACAGCCCCCTGTAGATAGTGCCACAAAGCCCCCTGTAGATAGTGCCACACAGCCCCTTGTAGATAGCGCCACACAGCCCTCTGTAGATAGCGCCACACAAACCCCCTGTAGATAGCGCCACACAACCCCCCTGTAGAATGAGCCACAGAGCCCCCTGTAGATAGCGCCACACAGCCCCCTGTAGATAGCGCCACACAATCCCCCTGTAGATTGCGCCACACAACCCCCCTGTAGATAGCGCCACACAACCCCCCTGTAGAATGAGCCACAGAGCCCCCTGTAGATAGCGCCACACAGCCTCCCCTGTAGATTGCGCCACACAAACCCCCTGTAGATTGCGCCACACAAACCCCCTGTAAATAGCGCCACACCGACCCCCTGTAGATAGCACCACAAAGCCCCCTGTAGATAGTGCCACACAAACCCCCTCTGTAGATAGCGCCACACAGCCCCCTGTAGAATGAGCCACAGAGCCCCTTGTAGATAGCGCCACACACCCCCTGTAGATAGTGCCACGCAGCCCCCTGTATATAGCGCCACACAGCCCCCTGTAGATAGCGCCACACAAACCCCCTGTAGATAGCGCCACACAAACCCCCTGTAGATAGCGCCACACAGACCCCCTGTAGATAGCACCACAAAGCCCCCTGTAGATAGTGCCACACAAACCCCCTCTGTAGATAGCGCCACACAACCCCCCTGTAGAATGAGCCACAGAGCCCCCTGTAGATAGCGCCACACAAACCCCCTCTGTAGATAGCGCCAAACAGCCCCCCCTGTAGATAGCGCCACACAGCCCCCTGTAGATAGTGCCACACAAACCCCCTGTAGATAGTGCCACACAGCCCCCCTGTAGGTAGTGCCACACAGCCCCCTGTAGGTAATGTCACACAGCCCCCTGTAGGTAATGCCACACAGCCCCTGTAGGTAATGCCACACAGCCCCCTGTAGATAGAGCCACACAGCCCCCTGTAGATAGAGCCACACAGCCCCCTGTAGATAGAGCCACACAACCCCTGTAGATAGTGCCACACAGCCGCCTGTAGATAGTGCCACAAAGCCCCCTGTAGATAGTGCCACACAGCCCCCTGTAGAATGAGCCACGCAGCCCCCTGTAGATAGCGCCACACAGCCCTCTGTAGATAGCGCCACACAAACCCCCTGTAGATAGCGCCACACAACCCCCCTGTAGAATGAGCCACAGAGCCCCCTGTAGATAGCGCCACACAGCCCCCTGTAGATAGCGCCACACAAACCCCCTGTAGATTGCGCCACACAGCCCCCTGTAGATAGAGCCACACAACCCCTGTATATAGCGCCACACAGCCCCCTGTAGATAGTGCCACAAAGCCCCCTGTAGATAGTGCCACACAGCCCCCTGTAGAATGAGCCACGCAGCCCCCTGTAGATAGCGCCACACAGCCCTCTGTAGATAGCGCCACACAAACCCCCTGTAGATAGCGCCACACAACCCCCCTGTAGAATGAGCCACAGAGCCCCCTGTAGATAGCGCCACACAGCCCCCTGTAGATAGCGCCACACAAACCCCCTGTAGATTGCGCCACACAGCCCCCTGTAGATAGAGCCACACAACCCCTGTATATAGCGCCACACAGCCCCCTGTAGATAGTGCCACAAAGCCCCCTGTAGATAGTGGCACGCAGCCCCCTGTAGAATGAGCCACGCAGCCCCCTGTAGATAGCGCCACACAGCCCTCTGTAGATAGCGCCACACAACCCCCCTGTAGAATGAGCCACAGAGCCCCCTGTAGATAGCGCCACACAGCCCCCTGTAGATAGCGCCACACAAACCCCCTGTAGATTGCGCCACACAACCCCCCTGTAGATAGCGCCACACAACCCCCCTGTAGATAGCGCCACACAACCCCCCTGTAGAATGAGCCACGCAGCCCCCTGTAGATAGCGCCACACAGCCCTCTGTAGATAGCGCCACACAAACCCCCTGTAGATAGCGCCACACAACCCCCCTGTAGAATGAGCCACAGAGCCCCCTGTAGATAGCGCCACACAGCCCCCTGTAGATAGCGCCACACAAACCCCCTGTAGATTGCGCCACACAGCCCCCTGTAGATAGAGCCACACAACCCCTGTATATAGCGCCACACAGCCCCCTGTAGATAGTGCCACAAAGCCCCCTGTAGATAGTGCCACGCAGCCCCCTGTAGAATGAGCCACGCAGCCCCCTGTAGATAGCGCCACACAGCCCTCTGTAGATAGCGCCACACAACCCCCCTGTAGAATGAGCCACAGAGCCCCCTGTAGATAGCGCCACACAGCCCCCTGTAGATAGCGCCACACAAACCCCCTGTAGATTGCGCCACACAACCCCCCTGTAGATAGCGCCACACAACCCCCCTGTAGAATGAGCCACAGAGCCCCCTGTAGATAGCGCCACACAGCCTCCCCTGTAGATTGCGCCACACAAACCCCCTGTAGATTGCGCCACACAAACCCCCTGTAAATAGCGCCACACCGACCCCCTGTAGATAGCACCACAAAGCCCCCTGTAGATAGTGCCACACAAACCCCCTCTGTAGATAGCGCCACACAGCCCCCTGTAGAATGAGCCACAGAGCCCCTTGTAGATAGCGCCACACACCCCCTGTAGATAGTGCCACGCAGCCCCCTGTATATAGCGCCACACAGCCCCCTGTAGATAGCGCCACACAAACCCCCTGTAGATAGCGCCACACAAACCCCCTGTAGATAGCGCCACACAGACCCCCTGTAGATAGCACCACAAAGCCCCCTGTAGATAGTGCCACACAAACCCCCTCTGTAGATAGCACCACACAACCCCCCTGTAGAATGAGCCACAGAGCCCCCTGTAGATAGCGCCACACAAACCCCCTCTGTAGATAGCGCCAAACAGCCCCCCCTGTAGATAGTGCCACACAAACCCCCTGTAGATAGTGCCACACAGCCCCCTGTAGGTAATGTCACACAGCCCCCTGTAGGTAATGTCACACAGCCCCCTGTAGGTAATGCCACACAGCCCCCTGTAGATAGAGCCACACAGCCCCCTGTAGATAGAGCCACACAACCCCTGTAGATAGTGCCACACAGCCGCCTGTAGGTAATGCCACACAACCCCCGTAGATAGAGCCACACAAACCCTGTAGATAGAGCCACACAGCCCCCTGTAGATAGAGCCACACAACCCCCTGTAGATAGAGCCACACAACCCCCTGTAGATAGAGCCACACAACCCCCTGTAGATAGAGCCACACAACCCCTGTAGATAGTGCCACACAGCCGCCTGTAGGTAATGCCACACAGCCCCTGTAGGTAATGCCGCACAACTCCTGTAGATAGAGCCACACAACCCCTGTAGATAGTGCCACACAGCCCCCTGTAGGTAATGCCACCTCCCCTGTAGGTAATGCCACACAACCCCTGTAGATAGTGCCACACAGCCCCCTGTAGGTAATGCCACACAGCCCCTGTAGGTAATGCCACACAACCCCTGTAGATAATGTCACACAGCCCCCTGTAGGTAGTGCCACACAACCCCTGTAGATAGAGCCACACAACCCCTGTAGATAGTGCCACACAGCCGCCTGTAGGTAATGCCACACAGCCCCTGTAGGTAATGACACACAACGCCTGTAGATAGAGCCACACAACCCCTGTAGATAGTGCCACACAGCCGCCTGTAGGTAATGCCACACAGCCCCTGTAGATAATGTCACACAGCCCCCCTGTAGGTAATGCCACACAGCCCTCTGTAGGTAATGCCACACAGCCCCTGTAGGTAATGCCACACAACCCCTGTAGATAGAGCCACACAACCCCTGTAGATAGTGCCACACAGCCGCCTGTAGGTAATGCCACACAGCCCCTGTAGGTAATGCCACACAACCCCTGTAGATAGAGCCACACAACCCCTGTAGATAGTGCCACACATCCGCCTGTAGGTAATGCCACACAGCCCCTGTAGGTAATGCCACACAACCCCTGTAGATAGAGCCACACAACCCCTGTAGATAGTGCCACACAGCCGCCTGTAGGTAATGCCACACAGCCCCTGTAGGTAATGCCACACAACCCCTGTAGATAGAGCCACACAACCCCTGTAGATAGTGCCACACATCCGCCTGTAGGTAATGCCACACAGCCCCTGTAGGTAATGCCACACAACGCCTGTAGATAGAGCCACACAACCCCTGTAGATAGAGCCACACAACCCCTGTAGATAGAGCCACACAACCCCTGTAGATAGTGCCACACAGCCCCCTGTAGATAGAGCCACACAACACCTGTAGATAGTGCCACACAACCCATGTAGTAAGAGCCACACAGCCCCCTGTAGATAGTGCCACACAGCCCCTGTAGATAGTGCCACACAGCCCCCTGTAGATAGAGCCACACAACCCCTGTAGATAGTGCCACACAGCCGCCTGTGGGTACGGCACACACAGCCCCCCTGTAAAATGTGCCACCCCATTGTGGTTAGTGCCACACTTACCTGTCTCCGTTCCAGCGCCGTCCTCTTCTCTGACGATGCAGGCCTGGTTTCTTCTGACCAGGCCGCATCCAGAGAAACAAAGCAAGAGGCACCATGATGTCATCGCGCCGCTTGCATATCTCTATCTCTCTCTCTCTCTCTCGCGCACGCGGCTCGCCCGCTCTCTCTCGCGCACGCGGCTCGCCCGCTCTCTCTCGCGCACGCGGCTCGCCCGCTCTCTCTCTCGCGCGCACGCGGCTCGCCCGCTCTCTCGCGCGCACGCGGCTCGCCCGCTCTCTCTCTCTCTCTCTCGCGCGCGCGCACGCGGCTCGCCCGCTCTCTCTCTCGCACGCGGCTCGCCCGCTCTCTCTCTCTCTCTCGCGCGCGCACGCGGCTCACCCGCTCTCTCTCTCTCCTCGCCCGCTCTCTCTCTCTCGCGCGCACGCGGCTCGCCCGCTCTCTATCTCTCTCGCGCGCGCACGCGGCTCGCCCGCTCTCTCTCTCTCTCTCTCGCGGCTCGCCCGCTCTCTCTCTCTCGCGCGCACGCGGCTCGCCCGCTCTCTCTCTCTCTCGCGGCTCGCCCGCTCTCTCTCTCTCTCTCTCTCTCCTCGCCCGCTCTCGCTCTCTCTCTCTCTCGGCTCGCTCTCTCTCTCGCGGCTCGCCCGCTCTCGCTCTCTCTCTCTCGCGGCTCGCCCGCTCTCGCGCACGCGGCTCGCCCGCTCTCTCTCTCTCTCTCGCGCGCACGCGGCTCGCCCGCTCACTCTCTCTCTCTCTCTCTCTCGCGCGCGCACGCGGCTCGCCCGCTCTCTCTCTCTCTCTCTCTCTCTCTCGCGCGCATGCGGCTCGCCCGCTCTCTCTCTCTCTCTCTCTAGTGCACACGGCTCAAGTCACTCCAACTTCCAACTTTCTGGGACCATGGTCTATTTAAAAAAATGTCCGGGCCCCATAAAGTCAAAGAGTCTGGGCCCCCATGATGGAGGGATGTGAAGGTGAAAACGGAAAGTGGGGGGTGGCGGGGTCAGGCGTGAGATGCAAACTAGCAGTGGCTCTGTGGAGGGGTAGGAAAGACATTGAGTGGGAAGGGGCACTGTTAGGGGACAAGGGGGAGTGACTAGGGGGCAAAGCTCTGTGGGGGGGAAGATGTCTAAAGGAAAGAAGCAGGATCGGGGCCAGGAGGGAGGCACATGCTGACAGGGGCTCGGTGGAGGGGCCAGAGGGGAGACACATGCTAACAGGGGCACTGTGGAGAAGCAAGGGGAGGCAGTGGTTGTGCAGGGGGGGGGGGGGGGGCAACATAAAATAATCTTTGCACTGAAGCTGCTGTCTGTACACAGCGGAGTCACTCGCCAAGTTGCAGTTCTGGATCCTGCAGGCTCTACCATCCTCCACCTCCGCGGCACGTCTGAGCGAAGTCTCCACCTCCTCCTCACACACGGCACCAATGTCACCTGCATAGTCACCAGACAAGAAGCCAAAATGCCGGATGACTACGACTTCAGCAATATTGTGGCCGGATTGACCACTACCTCAGCGCCACCTAGGGGAAAAATAGCAGATAACTGAGGCAACAGCACACACAGCTGTAATGTGAACGTAGACATCAAGAATTGGCGCCGTTATCAAATGGATGCCACGTGTCAACGGTAAAATGTCAGCCGGGGGGGGGGGGGGTGACTAAACAAATAGAAAAATATCCATCAATAATGATAAATATGAATAACCCGACATATAATAATAGATTTCATATCTTGTGCCAGTCTAAGTAGAGGAGATAGTTGGAGTAAACTTGGAATGAGCCGGTTCGGACTTGCGGCAAAATTTGCTTCATTTTCTGAGACACTTCTTAATAAATTTGACTCCGGTCAAGTAAAACGTAGTGAGGTATTTTGGCTTACCGGCTGCTTTATTATACCGGTAGCTGCTCCGTTTCTGACCGCCGGTGGGTCACGTGGTCTCCATTCTGACTATACAAATCCTGCGGCGTCGGCTGTAGGAACCAGATTTGACTTTCCTCCGTAGATAAATCCAGCGCCAATGTCGCCTGGTCATAAATGTAAAAGATCGCTGCCTGCAAAATGACAAGACGATTCAGGATATTTATTGGGGAGGTCAAACCTCTCACAATCAGATCAGTCACATGTAGAGGGGTTGACCATCTGTAACGTGTCCTGTGTGTCCCGGACCATCTCTTGTTGGAGTCATTGGTTGGGGTGGGGGCTCCATGTCTTGACCTTCTTCCTTTGAGGATTTACGACACCCCCGCCCGATCTTAGATCGGCATCACTCGCCTTTGAGGATAAAAAACAATTTTCACTTTGGGCCTGTTCACCGGAATTCATACTACATTATTGGTCGCATCCGTAGTCATTGTGTTGTGGCCATTGAATGAGGAGAAAGAATTGATCCAGCGCTGGATCAATTCTTTCTCCTCATTCGATATTCTACACCGCGGGCCGTCGCGGGGATCCGATTGACGCTACCAGGAGACGCAGACCGGTGAGCTGGAGGTTCTCTCCCTGTTGTGGCCATTCCCTGACTGCTTCCACTTGTATGTTTTATGCCTTGTTTGTCTTCTTTAGGTCTTCTTTATCCCTATTTAATGTCTTCATGTCTTCTTTAGGTCTTCTTTACGTCTTGTTTAGGTCTTCTTTACGTCTTCTTTCGGTCTTCTTTACGTCTTTGTTAGGAATCTGCCAGGTACTACGTCTAGGTATACTCCTGGGATTAATCAATCCACACCTGAGGCCAGACCTGTTCGACTGACACCATCTCCCACCAACCAGGGTGGCAGGCTCAGGAGTGGGAGAGCCTATCGCGGCCTGGTCAGTCGGAGTTAGCTCCGCCCCCTGTCCTTTATTACCTGCCGTGTTCTCCTCCTCAGTGCTTGTAATTCTTTGCTCGGTGGGCACTATTCTTTACCAGATTTAATTTCTTGGTTACCTATAGGGCTGGGTCCAAGAATATTAAGGCTGATGCCCTGTCACGTAGTTTCATGGCCAATCCTCCTTCCGAGAAGGATCCTGCTGGTATTTTACCCCCTGGTATAATCGTTTCTGCCACGGATTCTGATTTAGCTTCTGATATCGCGGCTGATCAGGGTTCAGCTCCCGGGAACGTCCCTGGGGACAAGCTGTTTGTCCTCCTGCAATACCGGCTAAGGTTACTCAGGGAAAACCATGACTCCGCTCTATCTGGTCATCCTGGCATCTTGGGCACCAAACACCTCATTACCAGAAACTATTGGTGGCCTGGGTAGCCTAAAGACGTTAGGGCTTACGTCGCCGCTTGTGAGGTTTGCGCTAGGTCCAAAACCCCTAGGTCCCGACCTGCGGGCCTACTACGTTCCTTGCCCATTCCCCAGAGACCTTGGACCCATATCTCCATGGATTTTATCACCGATTTGCCTCCATCTCAGGGCAAGTTGGTGGTGTGGGTGGTAGTAGACCGCTTCAGCAAGATGTGCCACTTTGTGCCCCTTAAGAAGCTACCTAACGCCAAGACGTTAGCTTCTTTGTTTGTGAAACACATCCTGCGTCTCCATGGGGCCCCAGTCAATATCGTTTCTGACAGAGGGGTACAATTTGTTTCCTTATTTTGGAGAGCCTTTTGTAAAAAGTTGGAGATTGATCTGTCCTTCTCCTCTGCCTTCCATCCCGAAACTAATGGCCAAACGGAAAGGACTAACCAGTCCCTGGAACAATATTTAAGGTGTTTCATCTCTGACTGTCAATTCGATTGGGTCTCATTCCTTCCCCTTGCTGAATTTTCTCTGAATAACCGGGTCAATAACTCGTCAGGGGTCTCCCCGTTTTTCTGTAATTTCGGGTTTAACCCAAGGTTCTCCTCCGTTTCCCCTGGTTGTTCCAATAATCCTGAGGTAGAGGATGTTCATCGGGAACTGTGCACTGTCTGGGCCCAGGTTCAGAAGAACCTAGAGGCGTCCCAGAGCGCACAAAAGATTCAGGCGGATAGTAGACGTTCTGCTAACCCCCGGTTTGTCGTCGGGGATTTGGTCTGGTTGTCGTCCAGGAACTTGCGCCTTAAGGTCCCGTCCAGGAAGTTTGCTCCCCGATTTATTGGACCTTATAAGATCATTGAAGTCCTCAACCCTGTATCCTTCCGTCTGGAGCTGCCCCCATCCTTTCGCATACATGACGTCTTCCATGCCTCCCTCCTTAAACGCTGCTCCCCGTCCTGGTCCCCCTCGAGGAAACCTCCTGTACCCGTTCTCACCCCTGAGGGGGTGGAATTCGAGGTGGCCAAGATTATGGACAGTAGGATGGTCCTGGGCTCCCTCCAGTACCTGGTCCATTGGAGAGGATACGGGCCGGAGGAGAGGACTTGGGTACCTGCCCGTGATGTTCACGCTGGGGTATTGATCAGGAGGTTCCACCTTCTCTTCCCTACTAAACCGGGTCCTCTTACTAAGGGTCCGGTGGCCCCTCATAAAAGGGGGAGTACTGTTAGGGATCTGCCAGGTACTACATCTAGGTATACTCCTGGGATTAATCAATCCACACCTGAGGCCAGACCTGTTCGACTGACACCATCTCCCACCAACCAGAGTGGCAGGCTCAGGAGTGGGAGAGCCTATCGCGGCCTGGTCAGTCGGAGTTAGCTCCGCCCCCTGTCCTTTATTACCTGCCGTGTTCTCCTCCTCAGTGCTTGTAATTCTTTTGGATTCCTGGCCCCACTGCTGCTTGCTCCAGCCTGCTTCTGCCGTGCTTCTGCCTTGCTGCTGTTCTGCTTAACCTGCTTTGCTTTGCCTCTGGCTTGCTTCCTCCTCCGTGCTCACTTGGGTATACTCCACTTTATCCTGGTCCTGACTACTCATTCACCGCTCCGTTTCCTCGTGGCTACTGCCCCTTCCCTTGCGTGTTCCCTGTTTGTTCTCCCGTGCACTTAGACAGCGTAGGGACCGCCGCCCAGTTGTACCCCGTCGCCTAGGGCGGGTCGTTGCAAGTAGGCAGGGACAGGGCGGTGGGTAGATTAGGGCTCACTTTCCCTTCACCTCTTTCCTGCCATTACAGTCTTCTTTAGGTCTTCTTTACGTCTTGTTTAGGTCTTCTTTCGGTCTTCTTTACGTCTTCTTTACGTCTTCTTTAGGTCTTCTTTAGGTCTTCTTTAGGTCTTCTTTAGGTCTTCTTTCGGTCTTCTTTCGGTCTTCTTTCGGTCTTCTTTACGTCTTCTTTAGGTCTTCTTACGTCTTGTTTAGGTCTTCTTTACGTCTTGTTTAGGTCTTCTTTACGTCTTGTTTAGGTCTTGTTTAGGTCTTCTTTACGTCTTCTTTACGTCTTCTTTACGTCTTCTTTACGTCTTCTTTACGTCTTCTTTCGTTCTTCTTTCGTTCTTCTTTAGGTAGAGATGAGCGAACTTATGAAAAGTTCGGTTCGGCAAGTTCGCCGAATTTCGTGCAAAAGTTCGATTCGGACCGAACTAGTTCTGACCGAACCTGTAATACAAGAAAGCCCCTAAAAATCGTGTATAACACTGTTTTAAAGCCCTAGAAGCCCTGTATAACACTCTTAGGTCACCCATGAGTGTATCCAAGTACTTTTGAGCTGTCTTTAATGCAAAGTTGGTGTCAAAGTTACGCCAACATGTATGGCTCTAGGAAAACGGATGGGACACGGAGATAACTAACAGAAACCACTGCACTTGTGCATGTTGTATGCTTAATGCATTGTTAAAAAAGGTACAAAAATTTACCATTTTAGGCGGCTGATGCCTGCCAGGGTTCATACATATAAGGTGGTAAAAGAAGAAGCAATGGCTTTTGACAAGCCCTCCAAAAATTGACCCTTTTTATTGGCAGATGCCTGCCGGGGTTCATCCATACATGGATGTAAAAGCAACAAGCAATGGCTTTTCACAAGCCCTCCAAAAATTGACCCTTTTTATTGGCAGATGCCTGCCGGGGTTCTTCCATACATTGATGTAAAAGCAACAATCAATGGCTTTTCACAAGCCCTCCAAAAATTGACCCTTTTTATTGGCAGATGCCTGCCGGGGTTCTTCCATACATGGATGTAAAAGCATTAAAGCAACAAGCAATGGCTTTTGACAAGCCCTCCAAAAATTGACCCTTTTTATTGGCAGATGCCTGCCGGGGTTCTTCCATACATGGATGTAAAAGCATTAAAGCAACAAGCAATGGCTTTTCACAAGCCCTCCAAAAATTGACCCTTTATATTGGCAGATGCCTGCCGGGGTTCTTCCATACATGGATGTAAAAGCAACAAGCAATGGCTTTTCACAAGCCCTCCAAAAATTGACCCTTTTTATTGGCAGATGCCTGCCGGGGTTCTTCCATACATTGATGTAAAAGCAACAATCAATGGCTTTTCACAAGCCCTCCAAAAATTGACCCTTTTTATTGGCAGATGCCTGCCGGGGTTCTTCCATACATGGATGTAAAAGCATTAAAGCAACAAGCAATGGCTTTTGACAAGCCCTCCAAAAATTGACCCTTTTTATTGGCAGATGCCTGCCGGGGTTCTTCCATACATGGATGTAAAAGCAACAAGCAATGGCTTTTCACAAGCCCTCCAAAAATTGACCCTTTATATTGGCAGATGCCTGCCGGGGTTCTTCCATACATGGATGTAATAGCATTAAAGCAACAAGCAATGGCTTTTCACAAGCCCTCCAAAAATTGACCCTTTTTATTGGCAGATGCCTGCCGGGGTTCTTCCATACATGGATGTAATAGCATTAAAGCAACAAGCAATGGCTTTTGACAAGCCCTCCAAAAATTGACCCTTTTTATTGGCAGATGCCTGCCGGGGTTCTTCCATACATGGATGTAATAGCATTAAAGCAACAAGCAATGGCTTTTGACAAGCCCTCCAAAAATTGACCCTTTTTATTGGCAGATGCCTGCCGGGGTTCTTCCATACATGGATGTAAAAGCATTAAAGCAACAAGCAATGGCTTTTCACAAGCCCTCCAAAAATTGACCCTTTTTATTGGCAGATGCCTGCCGGGGTTCTTCCATACATGGATGTAATAGCATTAAAGCAACAAGCAATGGCTTTTGACAAGCCCTCCAAAAATTGACCCTTTTTATTGGCAGATGCCTGCCGGGGTTCTTCCATACATGGATGTAAAAGCATTAAAGCAACAAGCAATGGCTTTTCACAAGCCCTCCAAAAATTGACCCTTTTTATTGGCAGATGCCTGCCGGGGTTCTTCCATACATTGATGTAAAAGCATTAAAGCAACAAGCAATGGCTTTTCACAAGCCCTCCAAAAATTGACCCTTTTTATTGGCAGATGCCTGCCGGGGTTCTTCCATACATGGATGTAAAAGCATTAAAGCAACAAGCAATGGCTTTTGACAAGCCCTCCAAAAATTGACCCTTTTTATTGGCAGATGCCTGCCGGGGTTCTTCCATACATGGATGTAAAAGCATTAAAGCAACAAGCAATGGCTTTTGACAAGCCCTCCAAAAATTGACCCTTTTTATTGGCAGATGCCTGCCGGGGTTCTTCCATACATTGATGTAAAAGCATTAAAGCAACAAGCAATGGCTTTTCACAAGCCCTCCAAAAATTGACCCTTTTTATTGGCAGATGCCTGCCGGGGTTCTTCCATACATGGATGTAAAAGCATTAAAGCAACAAGCAATGGCTTTTGACAAGCCCTCCAAAAATTGACCCTTTTTATTGGCAGATGCCTGCCGGGGTTCTTCCATACATTGATGTAAAAGCATTAAAGCAACAAGCAATGGCTTTTCACAAGCCCTCCAAAAATTGACCCTTTTTATTGGCAAGGGTGAGTAGTAGCAGCACATTAAAAGACACTGGACGACAGTCACAGGATAAAGCCCTGTGGTGGGGCAGGCCTGCTTGTAGCAGACGGGCGGCAGTGGAGGTTTATTGGTGGTAGTAGTCGAGGTAGCCAACACAGACAGCAAGGGTGCAAGCAGTAGTAGCAGTAGTAGCAGCACATTAAAAAAAGAGACTGGACAGTCAGAGGAGGGCAAAGCCCTGTGGTGGGGCAGGCCTCAGGCCTGCTTGTAGCAGACGGGCGGCAGTGGAGGTGTATTGGTGGTAGTAGCCGAGGTAGCCAACACAGACAGCAAGGGTGGTAGACTGGTAGTAGCAGCAGTAGCAGCACATTAAAAAAAGAGACTGGACAGTCACAGGAGGACAAAGCCCTGTAGTGGGGCAGGCCTCAGGCCTGCTTGTAGCAGATGGCAGTGTAGGTGTATTGGTGGTAGTAGAGGTAGCCAACACAGACAGCAAGGGTGCAAGCAGTAGTAGCAGTAGTAGCAGCACATTAAAAAAAGAGACTGGAGAGTCACAGGACAAAGCCCTGTGGTGGGGCAGGCCTGCTTGTAGCAGACGGCACTGGGGTGGATTGGTGGTAGAAGTAGTAGCAGCTGCAGCACCAACAGCGGCACATTAAAAAAAGAGTGGACAGGACAGAATCCCATAGTAGCAGGCGGCAGTAGCAGGCGGCAGCAGCAGCAGCAATGTAAGATCTAATCAGTGGCATCAGGCACAGGGGTTTTAAAATCCTCACCGATCCACGCTTGATTCATTTTCAGAAACGTGAGATTTTCCAAGCTGTTGGCGGACAATCTTGTTCGCTTAGGGGTGACGAAGCCCCCTGCTGCGCTGAATACCCTCTCTGACGCTACACTGGAGGGTGGACAAGACAGTACACCCATGGCAAACTGGGCCAGTTCTTGCCAATGATCCAATCTGCTGACCCAGAAGTCCATGGGGTCTGGGATCAGCATTTCTGACGGAGAAAGGGCACAGTCCAAGTACGAGTGAACCTGGTTGTTTAGGTGCTGCACCTGGTGATGGTGAACATCCCTTTGGTGACTACGATGTGTGTCAGGTCGGGGTATTGGATGTAAAAATGTTGTCATCATATTTTCCAAACTGAATTGGCTGCTGCTGCTGCTGCTGCTGCCGCTGCTGCCACGGCTGCCGCCTATTGCAGAGGTAGCTCTGCCAGAGGCGGTGGAACGATGAGACAGTGGGGAGCGGAGAGTGGCCCCCCGGTCAGACATGCTTGCAGCAGGTGTTTGCCGTTTGAAAGCCGTGACAAGCTGGCTGCATAGCTTCTCTCTATAATAAGCCAATTTTGCCTCCCTCTCGGAAGGCGCAAAAAACTCCCCCATTCTGGCTTTATACTGAGGGTCTAAAAGTGTGGCTATCCAGTACTCATCTCTTTGCTTCATGCTAACAATACGACAGTCAGCGCGCAAGTAACGAAGCATACAGCTTGCCATCCAGGCCAGCGTTTCAGAGGGCCCGGTTGGTTCCATCTCCGCCCCATACTGCCATGGTTGTCCATCATCAAGGTCGTCGTCAGACTCGTCATCACCACCATCACTGTCATGTTGTGCGGCTGCCTCGTCCCCTATCCCTTCCTGTGATTCCATCTCCAAATCCAGCTCCTCTTCAGGTCCTGTTTCCTCATCCTCCTCCTCCTCCTCAACATCCATAGCCAGATGTGATCCTTCCTCCATCCTTTGCTGAATCATCGCTGTGAGCGTTTGCTCCATAATGAATATCAGCGGCATAACATCGTTCATTCCGCTAGCGTCACGGCTCACAAATCGTGTGGCCTCCTCAAAGGGCCTCAAAACGCGACATGCGTCTCTAACCAGCTGCCAGTGCCTGAGCTCGAAATTACACTGGCTCCAAACGCTGCCCGTCTGCTGCATCAGGAAATCATTCACGGCTTTCCGCTGTTCGTACAGACGGTCCAACATGTGCAGGGTGGAATTCCATCGTGTTGGAACGTCGCAAATCAGGCTGTGTTCTGGGAGATTGTTTTGACGCTGCAAGTCCAGGAGGGCGTGCTTAAATGCATACGAACGTCTAAAGCGAACGCAAACCCTCCTGGACATGGCCAGCCCACCCTTCAAACCAACATATGACTTTAAGAAGCGTGTTATGACCAGATTGATCACATGTGCCATGCAAGGAGCGTGTGTCAGGTGACCTAGACGCAGTGCAGCCACAACGTTCTTGCCGTTATCAGAGACAACATTGCCCAGTGTGAGTTTCAGAGGAGACAGCCAGCGTGCGATTTCCTCCTTGATGCACAGCAGCAGCTCCTGCCCTGTGTGGCTTTTCTCGCCCAGGCTCAGCAGGTGTAAGACAGCGTTGTGGCGCTTCACCTTGCACCTATGAAAAGAGGAGGGAGGAGGAGTGGAAGATACGCTGTGTCCTGTCGGGGACGGGAAGACCTCCAAGGAGGAAGGCAAGGAGGAGGAGGAGGAGGAGTAGGAGGATGGTAGGCGCCTGGTGTCCGGAGTTGAACTAGAAACATACAAGCGTGGAGGTGGTAATGCCTGGCATTGCTGCGGTGGTGCATCGGACTGCAAAATATTGACCCAGTGGGCCGTGAAAGACATGTACTGTCCCTGCCATAGTTGCTGCTCCACGTGTCGACGGTGGCATGTACCCTGCTGCACACGGATAATTGCAAGGACTTGGACACCTTTTCCTCCACATGCTTGTGCAAGGCAGGGACAGCTGTTTTGGAGAAGTAATGTCGGCTAGGTATTCGCCACCTAGGCTGAGCGCACGCCATCAATTGCTTGAAGCCGGCGGAGTCGACCAGGTGGTACGGCAGCGACTGCACCACCAACAACTTTGCCAGGTGTGAATTAAGCCGCACGACAAGTGGATGACTGGGTATATATTGTTGCTTATTGGACAACGATTCCGTAATGGATAACTGACGGGACATAGGAGGAGCACTAGATGACAGTGATGATGATGATGACAACGACATGGTGGATAAGGCCTGGCTACTACTTAGATGACAGGGACTCGGAGCAGCAGCAGCAGCGGAAGAGGGGTCTTCATTAGATGTACATGATGGTGGGGCATGTTGATTGTCCCACATGGCCTTGTGATGCCGTTCCATGTGTTTACGTAGAGCAGTAGTTCCTACATTGCTGCCCTGCCCACGCCTTACTTTCTGCTTGCAGATACGGCACTGTGCCATGTTTTCCTCCTCTGGGAAGGTACAGAAAAATTGCCACACGGCAGAGTACCGTAAAGAGGTAGTACCACGTCCACCACCACCACCACCACCACAACCACCCGAGCTTGCCCCTTGTCTGGCAGGCTTTTTTCGGGAACCTACACCAGCATCTGTGTCGCCGTCACCGGCTCCTGAGCTGACCCTACCGCTGCAACGTTTTGCAGATTGACTTCTGCCCCTACCTCGGCTTGGCTGTTTATCACATCCAGTGCCGCCACTACTACCCTCCTCCTCTGACGCCGTCATCACCTCGTCACCTGGTTCCCACGTCCTGTCTAAAACAACATCATCATCATAGCCTTCCTCATCATCCCCGCCACTTCTGTCACTGTGTTGTGAATGTGATGTGACATCATGGCGGGCTCCATGCCCCCCCTCATTACTGCGTCTGCCACCACGGCTACCACCACCAACACCCCCACTACCGCAGCTATGCGTCTCGGTCACCGCTTCCACCTCCACCACCGCCGCAACACACTCCGTTGGCTGACTCGCGGAAAACAAATCATCATCATCACTATGTTGTTCAGTATCTTCCTTCGCACCCGAGGAGATGTCTCTTAGGACTCTCAGGAAAGATGGCTTCCCGCTAGGAAGGGGGAGCGAAGACATAGATGATGGAATGGAAACGCTAGAAATACCTATATTACTACTGTCACCGTGCCAAGGAACTGTAGAGGATCTGGAATCCAACGAAACCTGGCTTGAAGCCAGATCGTCAGAGTCTTCCTGCTGAGATGACCGCGAGCCAGCCAACCAGTCCACAATGGCCGTATTGTCTAAAGTAACCCGCCCACCGGAGGAGATGGACAAGTCTGGCTTGCTGATACTACTACTAGCAGGCACATGGCAGCTGCTACTAGTGGAACTGGGCACATGTCTTGTGCCACAAATGCTGCTACTGGGTCTGGCACCAACAGATCCAACATTTGGACTGGAAGAGGAGACGGCATGGGTGTTTCTTCCTCTACCCCGTCCTTTCACAACCTTTTTTTTCCCAGACATTTCAGAGCCCCTTTTAAAAGCGTATTCACACACGGACACTGGCTTGGCAAATGGCAATGAATGAGAATTTCAATCAGCCTCGCTGCAGTGCACTCAGGGAATGCTGGGCCTTGTAGTACTACTAGGCTGCCTGTATGGCAAGTTGGATTGTTATTCCATGGATGAGCCCCTTTTAAAAGCGTATTCACACACGGACACTGGCTTGGCAAATGGCAATGAATGAGAATTTCAATCAGCCTCGCTGCAGTGCACTCAGGGAATGCTGGGCCTTGTAGTACTACTACTACCACTACTACAAAGGCTGCCTGTATTGCAAGTTGGATGCAATGGGGATGAGCCCCTTCTAAAAGCGTATTCACACACGGACACTGGCTTGGCAAATGGCAATGAATGAGAATTTCAATCAGCCTCGCTGCAGTGCACTCAGGGAATGCTGGGCCTTGTAGTACTACTAGGCTGCCTGTATGGCAAGTTGGATTGTTATTCCATGGATGAGCCCCTTTTAAAAGCGTATTCACACACGGACACTGGCTTGGCAAATGGCAATGAATGAGAATTTCAATCAGCCTCGCTGCAGTGCACTCAGGGAATGCTGGGCCTTATAGTACTACTAGGCTGCCTGTATTGCAAGTTGGATGCAACGGGGATGAGCCCCTTATAAAAGCGTATTCACACACTGGCTGAGTAGTGAGTAGTGGATGAGCCCCTTCGATTTCTGAATTCCTGCCTTTTAGATTCCTAAAGCTTTCCCTTACTGCACAGAGATGCTATTCCTACAGCTCCTGTCTGTAAAATGGCCGCTGAGCTCCGTGCATAGACTTTTATTGCAGGCTTGAGCCCGCCCCTATGCTGCCTCCCGATTGGCTGGGAGAGCCGTTTGCAAGGCATTATGGGGTAGCCTGATGTCAGGTGATCTTCTGTAATCCTCCATTTTAGATGTAACATGTGGCAGGCGCCAAAATGTAGCCGGGTTCGGTCAAAACGGGTTCGGCCGAACCCGGTAAAGTTCGGATTCGCTGCGAACCGAACTTTTCCTGAAGTTCGGACCGAAACCGGGTTCGGTTGTCCCGGTTCGCTCATCTCTATCTTTAGGTCTTCTTTAGGTCTTCTTTACGCCTTCTTTACGCCTTCTTTACGTCTTGTTTAGGTCTTGTTTAGGTCTTGTTTAGGTCTTGTTTAGGTCTTCTTTACGTCTTCTTTACGTCTTCTTTCGGTCTTCTTTAGGTCTTCTTTACGCCTTCTTTACGTCTTGTTTAGGTCTTCTTTACGTCTTCTTTGCGTCTTCTTTCGGTCTTCTTTAGGTCTTCTTTACGCCTTCTTTACGTCTTGTTTAGGTCTTCTTTACGTCTTCTTTACGTCTTCTTTCGGTCTTCTTTACGTCTTCTTTCGGTCTTCTTTACGTCTTCTTTCGGTCTTCTTTACGTCTTCTTTCGGTCTTCTTTAGGTCTTCTTTACGCCTTCTTTACGTCTTGTTTAGGTCTTGTTTACGTCTTCTTTACGTCTTCTTTACGTCTTCTTTCGGTCTTCTTTATGCCTTCTTTATGCCTTCTTTATGCCTTCTTTACGTCTTCTTTACGTCTTCTTTCGGTCTTCTTTATGCCTTCTTCATGTCTACTTTAAGCCTACATTTTTTGAAAATCCATATTGTCTTTGGCAAATGTAAAATTATTTTGCCCATGTTCACCTCTTTTTCATATCAACCAATTACATCCTTCAGGTGATTCTGGGCGATGTAATTGAGTAATTGATTTCGGCGGTCCGTTACATCCTCCACCACTGCACAACGTATGTCATTTCTGAGCACGCTCGTCTCACAAAAATAAATTGTCCTATTGGAATGCCGACTGTGTTGTGGGTGGGGACTGGAGAAGTGTAGCACGCGATTAGTAGCTGCGTCTTTACGGTATAACTCTGTGATTATCTTTCCATTCTAAACCCAAAAAAAAACAACTGCCGCAGACACAAGGTGTATAAAAGTGAGAAAAAATAAAATATTGTTTGTCATTGGATTGAGAATTAGCTGAAGGACCGTATCCAGAGAGTTGTGGTCAATGATTCCTACTCTGAATGGTCCCCGGTTATAAGTGGTGTACCCCAGGGTTCAGTGCTGGGACCCCTATTATTCACCTTATTTATAAGACCTTAATTTACCCATCAGAGTTCTATGGGGGACAGTGTCAGATGCCTTTACAAAGTCCAAAAACACTATATCCACAGCCAGGGCCCAGTCCAGCTTTATATGGGCCCTTGGGCGACACAGACTTAGGCCCCTTTGTGGGGGAACTCACGGCGGCAGTAAAATGGCAGAAAATGTCACTTTGTGTTATAGATGTTAGACCCTGTTTATGCCGCCATATAGAAGTTTGGCCCCTAGTTTGTACCCCCTTACATTTAATGCCTTCTGTAGATAGTGCCACACATCCCCCCTCCCAGGTAGTACCACACAGCCCCTACCTCCAAGGTAGAGCCACACAGCCCCCTCTTCCCAGGTAGTGCCACACAGCCCCCTCTTCCCAGGTAGTGCCACACAGCCCCCTCTTCCCAGGTAGTGCCACACAGCCCCCTCTTCCCAGGTAGTACCACACACCCACTCCTCCCAGGTAGTGCCACACAGCCACCCTCCCTGGTATTACCAATAGCCCCCCTCCCTGTAAGTAGCGCCTTTGGGGTTCCCTCTAGGGTGGAATCCCCAGCCAGAGCATTGCCGATGCTCTGTCTGGGGATTCCGCTTCAGGAGAAACCCCTAACGTCACTGTACATGTATGGACAGTGTTGTCAGGGGCAACCCCAGAGCCATAGTCCCGGGCAGAGCACTACTAGCACTCTGCCTGGAACTTCAGCTCTGCTCCTGACATCACTGGCATTCATATATGGATAGTGGTATCTGGAGCAGAGCTCAAGTCCCAGGCAGAGCGCTAGTAAAGGCTCTGCTCCGGTACTCCGGCTCAGGGGAAGCCCCTGACATCACTGTCCATATACAGATAGTGATGTCAGGGGCAACCCCAGGGCCATAGTCCCGGGCAGAGCACTACTAGCACTCTGCCTGGGACTACTGCCCTGTTCCTGACATCACTGTCCATATATAGACATTGATGTCAGGGGCTTCCCCAGAGCCATAGTCCTTGGCAGAGCGCTACTAGCACTCTGCCTGGGACTCCTTCTCTCCCTCTGACATCACTGTCCATATATGGACAGTGATGTCAGGGGCTTCCCCAGAGATGGAGTCCCGGAGCAGAGCCGCTAGTGCTCTGCCTGGGACTCCTTCTCTCGTCCTGACATCACTGTCTATATATCGACAGTGATGCCGTTACGACAGCAGCAACAGCACCCGGCGGCCGAGTGGGCACTAGCACTTGCCCGGGTTCGTCTGGTGCTGACGCCGGTCCTGTCCACAGCAGCCCCTCTGTCCAGACTTCTACTCACTGCTTCATAAAAAACAAACCGTGCTGGCTGTCACTTCTAATACTATTTTTTGTCACATACTCCTGTATTTAGTCCCTCAATAGCCCCTCAATTTTTCCCACGATGGATTTGGAATCTCCATCTTCCTCGGTAAGAGACAGCTCCAGCCGCAGGTTACTTTACAGAGATAACTTAGTTACTATAAATGAGACTTCACTCGGATGTCGAGACCTTCAGATGGGACCTACTCCAATGTTATTATGATCTGTTGTGGGTTCATGATTGCGATGTTTAAGGTCTAGTCACATATGATAGATTTGATGCAGAAATATTTTTGACTGTTTAGTTCACCTGAATGGGACCCGCACCTGCTGCAGAAACCGCGCCATTCACATGTATGGAACTGCGCGTGAATATACCATAAAAAGTCTCAAGCATGAACCTGAAACGGAGAACAATTAGCTCAGTCGGAAGGTTGATCCAGGATCTCGGAGAACTTGCAGACTCTCATCCACGCAACTCTCCCGCTCCTCTACAGACAGGTGGTCTCCCTTTTGAGCTGAACGTTCTGGGTGCCCAGAGTCCTTCGTCCTGTTGTCCAGATACTTAGTTCTTGTGCTTTGTTAGTAGTTGAGTCCCTGTTTTTTTCTCCACTTTTTGTTAGCAGCTCCTTCATGAAGGCCACATCAAACAAGACTTCTCCAGACTTTTGAAGGGGCATCGGTTGATGTCATTCTTGTCTGCTGCACTCTTCTTCCACGGCTTGCTGCTCTGTTTATGAGTCTCATTCTTGTCTATGTCTCTGGGCTTCTTCAGAAGACTTTGGACAGAATAATCTGCTTTGGGTGGACCTTGCCGATGACCATTTTGATGGTACCTTGTAATCTTGTTTTATTGATTATAATTGTATCTATCTCTCAGTCTTCCTTCTTTTGTAGAAGACCTGAATAGAACTGCTGCCTCGTTTCATGATATTATATACAGTATATTATCTGAACTGAACCCTGACCGTAAGACGACTCCTGGACCAAACTATGTAAACAGAAGCCTGGAGGAGACCTTGTATCCTCTGAGCAGATGTCTCCCGCAGTCTCCATGTGATGTACAGGGGGCATCCTACAGCTGGGGTGGTAACAGGCCGCGGGCTTTGTCTGAAGGAAGATGTTGATATTAGGGATTAGTCAGATCTACGGAGAATGATCCGGTCAATGAGAAGATGGACAAGGCGGAGACTTTAATGCAAGAGACAAGTAAACAGGATCTGCTCCTCTGAAGGTCGGAGTGATGTCATGAGATAAATATTTGGACGCTGGACTCGGTTTTCCATATTAAGGCTGCCGGTTGTTGGGACGTTCCTGTTTGTTGGGCTTTGGTTCTTGTCCATTTGTTAATCCGGTTGTTTGTTCTGCTTAAGTCCCATCTGGGGGAATAAAATGTGTAGAAGTCACGAGGTTTAGAGGTGAAGGCTCCTGCCAGTATCTTCGCAATCATGAAGGCAGAGTTTGAGAAAAGACGATGGCGCTTCATCCTTTCATGATCTCTCCGCATGACAGGGAACACGGCTGAGGGACTGACGATGGAGGCACTTTATTCATGAGTATATACGGTAGGGTAGGTATCTCTAGTAGACCTGGGGCGTCCAGCACAGAGCCTCGTAGGTTCTCCCGCTCTCTGGTTTCCTGCCGCACTTCAAAAACATTCTCAGGGCTGTTATCATCATCATGTTCCTCAGACCAGACTGGGGTCTCTCCGGAAGCCCCTCTGGCGTAGGTGACTCAGTGGATATAAGGGTCTGGTGTTTGGCCTGCCTTGCCATATAAGAGGGGAAGGGGAGGCTAAGCCTAGATGCTAAATGATATACTAAAGATATACTGAATAAGCAATCAGGGGGGCACCTCTTCAAACAAGCCATCACACCCCCTGCGGCGCGATCGGCCGTTACAATGGTTGTTATGGCTGCCTAGGGGCCTAATAAAATCCCCCATGGCTGCCATCTTTGTACACCTGTAAAGGATCTGCCAGGCACTACGTCTGTGGATACTCCCAGGATTAATCAATCGACACCTGAGGCCGGACCTCTTAGACTGACTCCGGCTCCCACCAATCAGGGTGGCAGGCTCAGGAGTGGGAGAGCCTATCGCGGCCTGGCCAGTTGGAGTTAGCTCCGCCCCCTGTCCATTTATACCTGCCGTTTTCTCTTCCTCATTGCTTGTGATTCTTCCTGGTTTCCTGGCCCTGCTACTGCCTTGCTCCAGCCTTGCTTCAGCCTTGCTACAGCTTCCGCTTATCCTGCTTCGCTCTGCCCCTGGCTTGCTTAATGCTCCTTGCTCTGCGTTCGTATACTTCGTGACATCCTGATCCTGACTGGCTCGTTCACCACTCTGGTTTCCTCACGATGTTCCGTGGGCTACTGCCCCTTCCCTTGCTTGTTCCCTGTTTGTATTCCCTTGCACTTAGTCAGCGTAGGGACCGCCGCCCAGTTGTACCCCGTTGCCATTGGTCAGAAGAGATCCACTGTGGCTCAGCTGGTTAAGAGACTTACTGACGCAGATGCCATGAAGTACACAATTGTGGTGTCTGCTACTGCCTCTGATGCCAAACACCTCATTACCAGAAACTAATGGCCAAACGGAAAGGACTAATCAATCCCTGGAACAATATTTAAGGTGTTTCATCTCTGACTGTCAATTTGATTGGGTCTCATTCATTCCCCTCGCCGAATTGTCCCTCAATAACCGGGTCAGTAACTCGTCAGGGGTCTCCCCGTTTTTCTGTAATTTCGGGTTTAATCCACGGTTCTCCCCCGTTTCTCCTGGTAGTTCCAATAATCCCGAGGTAGAGGACGTTCATCGGGAACTGTGCACAGTCTGGGCCCAGGTTCAGAAGAACCTAGAGGCGTCCCAGAGCGTACAAAAGATTCAGGCTGATAGAAGACGTTCTTCTAACCCCCGGTTTGTCGTCGGGGATCTGGTGTGTTTGTCGTCTAGGAACTTGCGCCTTAAGGTCCCGTCCAGGAAGTTTGCTCCCCGATTTATTGGGCCGTATAAGGTCATTGAAGTCCTCAACCCTGTATCCTTCCGTCTGGAGCTGTCCCCATCCTTTTGCATACACGACGTCTTTCATGCCTCCCTCCTTAAACGCTGCTCCCCGTCCTGGTCCCCCTCGAGGAAATCTCCTGTTCCCGTTCTCACCCCTGAGGGGGTGGAATTCGAGGTGGCCAAGATTGTTGACAGTAGGATGATCCAGGGCTCCCTCCAGTACCTGGTCCATTGGAGAGGATACGGGCCGGAGGAGAGGACTTGGGTACCTGCTCGAGATGTTCACGCTGGGGTATTGGTCAGGAGGTTCCACCTTCTCTTCCCCACTAAACCAGGTCCTCTTAGTAAGGGTCCGGTGGCCCCTCATAAAAGGGGGAGTACTGTAAAGGATCTGCCAGGCACTACGTCTGTGGATACTCCCAGGATTAATCAATCGACACCTGAGGCCGGACCTCTTAGACTGACTCCGGCTCCCACCAATCAGGGTGGCAGGCTCAGGAGTGGGAGAGCCTATCGCGGCCTGGCCAGTCGGAGTTAGCTCCGCCCCCTGTCCATTTATACCTGCCGTTTTCTCTTCCTCATTGCTTGTGATTCTTCCTCGTTTCCTGGCCCTGCTACTGCCTTGCTCCAGCCTTGCTTCAGCCTTGCTACAGCTTCCGCTTATCCTGCTTCGCTCTGCCCCCAGCTTGCTTCCTGCTCCGTGCTCTGCGTTGGTATACTTCGTGACATCCTGATCCTGACTGGCTCGTTCACCACTCTGGTTTCCTCACGGTGTTCCGTGGGCTACTGCCCCTTCCCTTGCTTGTTCCCTGTTTGTATTCCCTTGCACTTAGTCAGCGTAGGGACCACCGCCCAGTTGTACCCCGTCGCCTAGGGCGGGTCGTTGCAAGTAGGCAGGGACAGGGCGGTGGGTAGATTAGGGCTCACTTGTTCCCTTCCCCTCCTTCCTGCCATAACAACACCTTTGGAGCTCTGAAGCTCTGCCAATTTGAGTTTTTTCATTTTCGTGTTTTCCTCCCCGCCTTCCTTTATTTTTCCGTGGATATCGCCATATGAGGGCTTGTTTTTAATGGCACCATTGATTGTACTGCATTATGTACTGGGAAGCTGGAAAAACAATATTTGTGGGGTGAAATGGGAAAAAACAAGATTACGCCACTTTTTTGGGGGGGTTTTGTTTTTACGGCATCCATCAGGCGGCAAAAATGACATGTTCACCTTATTCTACCGGTTCATACGATTACGGCGATACCAAATTTATATGTTTTGTTTTATTTTTTACACCTTTTTTTAAAAAAAATAAATAAAATATTTGATAAAAAAAAAAAACATTTGCGGCACCGTGTTCTGAGAGGCAGAACTTTTTTCTTTTTTCCGTCTATTTAGCGATGTGACGGCGTTTTGTGGGGCAAGATGTAGTTTTCACCGATACCATTTTGGAGACGTGGGCATATTAAGAGGTCCTGATAGGAGTAAATTATTAAAATGGGAAGATTTTTTTTTTTCGGTAATAAGGATCAGGGGGTCACAAACTTTTTCATCATTCATAGATTATATTACATGCCAAAGATAATAGAAAAATTCAGGTCAGGACTCTGTGCGGCTGGTCAAATTCTACTCACCAAACTCCCCCAACCAGCCAACCCATCAACCAATCCACTAACCAACCAGCCAACTGACCAACCAACAAACCAACCAACCAACCAGCCAACCAATCAGCCAGCCAAACAACCAGCCAACCAATCGATTAACCAATCCACCAACCAACCAAGCAAACAACCAACCAAGCAACCAACCAGCCAACCAACCAACCAACCAGCCAGCCAGCCAGCCAACCAACCAGACAGCCAGCCAACCAAACAACCAGCCAAACAACCAGAAAACCAGCCTACCAACCAACTAACCAACCAACCAAACAGCCAACCCATCAACCAATCCACCAACCAACCAGCCAACAAATCAAACAAACAAACAACCAACCAACCAGCCATTCAACCAACCAACCAGCCAACACATCAACCAACCAACCCAGCAACCAACCAGCCAATCAACCAGCCAGCATACCAATCAACCAATCAACAACCAGTCAACCAATCAATCAACCAGCCAACCAACCAGACTACCAACCAGCCAACCAAGCAACCAACCAACCAGCCAGCCAGCTAGCCAACCCACGAACCAACCAACCAGCCAGCCAGCCAAACAACCAACCAACCAACCAATCCACCAACAAACAAACAAACAAACAACCAGCCATTCAACCAGCCAACCAACCCACCAGCCAGCCAACCAACCAGCCAACCCATAAACCAATCAACCAACCAACCCAGCAACCAACCAGCCAATTAACCAGCCAGCATACCAATCAACCAATCAGCCAACCAATCAACCAATCACCAACCAACCAGCCAACCAATCAACCAGCCAACCAACCAGCCAACCAACCAACTAGCCAACCCACCAACCAACCAACCAATAACCAACCAACCAACCAATCGGCCAACTAGCTAACCAATCAACCAGCCAATCAATCAATCAAGCAACCCACCAACCAAGCAGAACACTCCACAGAACACGTCATAAAGAGAAGCGTCACTCCACAGCACACGTCATATAGAGAAGCGTCACTCCACAGAACACGTCATATAGAGAAGCGTCACTCCACAGAACACGTCATATAGAGAAGCATCACTCCACAGAACACGTCATATAGAGAAGCGTCACTCCACAGAACACGTCACATAGAGAAGCGTCACTCCACAGAACACGTCACATAGAGAAGCGTCACTCCACAGAACACGTCACATAGAGAAGCGTCACTCCACAGAACACGTCACATAGAGAAGCGTCACTCCACAGAACACGTCAGATAGAGAAGCGTCACTCCACAGAACACGTCACATAGAGAAGCGTCACTCCACAGAACACGTCCTATAGAGAAGCGTCACTCACCAGAACACGTCATATAGAGAAGCGTCACTCCACAGAACACGTCACATAGAAAGGCGTCACTCCACAGAACAGGTCACATAGAGAAGCGTCACTCCACAGAACATGTCACATAGAGAAGCGTCACTCCACAGAACACGTCACATAGAGAAGCGTCACTCCACAGAACACGTCACATAGAGAAGCGTCACTCCACAGAACACGTCACATAGAGAAGCGTCACTCCACAGAACACGTCACATAGAGAAGCGTCACTGCACAGAACACGTCACATAGAGAAGCGTCACTCCACAGAACACGTCACATAGAGAAGCGTCACTCCACAGAACACGTCACATAGAAAGGCGTCACTCCACAGAACACGTCACATAGGGAAGCGTCACTCCACAGAACACGTCACATAGAGAAGCGTCGCTCCACAGAACACGTCACATAGAGAAGCGTCGCTCCACAGAACACGTCATATAGAGAAGCGTCACTCCACAGAACACGTCACATAGAGAAGCGTCACTCCACAGAACACGTCATATAGAGAAGCGTCACTCCACAGAACACGTCACATAGAGAAGCGTCACTCCACAGAACACGTCACATAGAGAAGCGTCACTTCACAGAACACGTCACATAGAGAAGCGTCACTCCACAGAACACGTCATATAGAGAAGCGTCACTCCACAGAACACGTCACATAGAGAAGCGTCACTCCACAGAACACGTCACATAGAGAAGCGTCACTCCACAGAACACGTCATATAGAGAAGTGTCACTCCACAGAACACGCCATATAGAGAAGCGTCACTCCACAGAGCACGTCATATAGAGAAGCGTCACTCCACAGAACACGTCACATAGAGAAGCGTCGCTCCACAGAACACGTCACATAGAGAAGCGTCGCTCCACAGAACACGTCACATAGAGAAGCGTCACTCCACAGAACACGTCACATAGAGAAGCGTCACTCCACAGAACACGTCACATAGAGAAGCGTCACTCCACAGAACACGTCACATAGAGAAGCGTCACTCCACAGAACACGTCACATAGAGAAGCGTCACTCCACAGAACACGTCACATAGAGAAGCGTCACTTCACAGAACACGTCACATAGAGAAGCGTCACTCCACAGAACACGTCACATAGGGAAGCGTCACTCCACAGAACACGTCACATAGAGAAGCGTCGCTCCACAGAACACGTCACATAGAGAAGCGTCGCTCCACAGAACACGTCATATAGAGAAGCGTCACTCCACAGAACACGTCACATAGAGAAGCGTCACTCCACAGAACACGTCATATAGAGAAGCGTCACTCCACAGAACACGTCACATAGAGAAGCGTCACTCCACAGAACACGTCACATAGAGAAGCGTCACTTCACAGAACACGTCACATAGAGAAGCGTCACTCCACAGAACACGTCATATAGAGAAGCGTCACTCCACAGAACACGTCACATAGAGAAGCGTCACTCCACAGAACACGTCACATAGAGAAGCGTCACTCCACAGAACACGTCATATAGAGAAGTGTCACTCCACAGAACACGCCATATAGAGAAGCGTCACTCCACAGAGCACGTCATATAGAGAAGCGTCACTCCACAGAACACGTCACATAGAGAAGCGTCGCTCCACAGAACACGTCACATAGAGAAGCGTCGCTCCACAGAACACGTCACATAGAGAAGCGTCACTCCACAGAACACGTCACATAGAGAAGCGTCACTCCACAGAACACGTCACATAGAGAAGCGTCACTCCACAGAACACGTCACATAGAGAAGCGTCACTCCACAGAACACGTCACATAGAGAAGCGTCACTCCACAGAACACGTCACATAGAGAAGCGTCACTGCACAGAACACGTCACATAGAGAAGCGTCACTGCACAGAACACGTCATATAGAGAAGCGTCACTGCACAGAACACGTCACATAGAGAAGCGTCACTCCACAGAACACGTCACATAGAGAAGCGTCACTCCACAGAACACGTCACATAGAGAAGCGTCACTCCACAGAACACGTCACATAGAGAAGCCCCACTCCACAGAACACGCCACATAGAGAAGCGTCACTCCACAGAACACGTCACATAGAGAAGCGTCACTCCACGGAACATGTCACATAGAGAAGCGTCACTCCACAGAACATGTCATAGAGAAGCGTCACTCCACAGAACACGTTATAGAGAAGCGTCACTTCACAGAACACGTCATATAGAGAAGCGTCACTCCACAGAACACGTCATATAGAGAAGCGTCACTCCACAGAACACGTCATATAGAGAAGCGTCACTCCACAGAACACGTCACATAGAGAAGCGTCACTCCACAGAACACGTCATATAGAGAAGCGTCACTCCACAGAACACGTCATATAGAGAAGCGTCACTCCACAGAACACGTCACATAGAGAAGCGTCACTCCACAGAACACGTCACATAGAGAAGCGTCACTCCACAGAACACGTCATATGGAGAAGCGTCACTCCACAGAACACGTCATATAGCGAAGCGTCACTCCACAGAACACGTCATATAGAGAAGCGTCACTCCACAGAACACGTCACATAGAGAAGCGTCACTCCACAGAACACGTCACATAGAGAAGCGTCACTCCACAGAACACGTCACATAGAGAAGCGTCACTCCACAGAACACGTCACATAGAGAAGCGTCACTCCACAGAACACGTCACATAGAGAAGCGTCACTCCACAGAACACGTCACATAGAGAAGCGTCACTCCACAGAACACGTCACATAGAGAAGCGTCACTCCACAGAACACGTCACATAGAGAAGCGTCACTCCACAGAACACGTCATATAGAGAAGCGTCACTCCACAGAACACGTCAGATAGAGAAGCGTCACTCCACAGAACACGCCATATAGAGAATCATCACTCCACAGAACACGTCATATAGAGAAGCGTCACTCCACAGAACACGTCATATAGAGAAGCTTCACTCCACAGAACACGTCACATAGAGAAGCGTCACTCCACAGAACACGTCACATAGAGAAGCGTCACTCCACAGAACACGTCACATAGAGAAGCGTCACTCCACAGAACACGTCATATGGAGAAGTGTCACTCCACAGAACACGTCACATAGAGAAGCGTCACTCCACAGAACACGTCACATAGAGAAGCGTCACTCCACAGAACACGTCACATAGAGAAGCGTCACTCCACAGAACACGTCACATAGAGAAGCGTCACTCCACAGAACACGTCACATAGAGAAGCGTCACTCCACAGAACACGTCACATAGAGAAGCGTCACTCCACAGAACACGTCACATAGAGAAGCGTCACTCCACAGAACACGTCACATAGAGAAGCGTCACTGCACAGAACACGTCATATAGAGAAGCGTCACTGCACAGAACACGTCATATAGAGAAGCGTCACTCCACAGAACACGTCACATAGAGAAGCGTCACTCCACAGAACACGTCACATAGAGAAGCCCCACTCCACAGAACACGCCACATAGAGAAGCGTCACTCCACAGAACACGTCACATAGAGAAGCGTCACTCCACGGAACATGTCACATAGAGAAGCGTCACTCCACAGAACATGTCATAGAGAAGCGTCACTCCACAGAACACGTTATAGAGAAGTGTCACTTCACAGAACACGTATCTCCACCTATGGTATGATCCCCACCACTTTGACCTCCCCTGGTATAACCCTCCACAACTATGACCCCCTCTGGTATGATAATTGCCACTATGACTACCAGTGGCATGACCCCACCACTGGTATGACCCTCCACCGCTATGACAACCACCGGCTTTACCCAACCTTTCATATTGCCAGCACTGGTATGATCCCCACCACAATGACCACCACTGGTATAAACATCCACCGTTATTGTGATCTTAAACACTATGACCCTCCACCACTATTACTCTCCACCACTATTACCCTCCACCACTATGACCCTCCACCACTATGACCCTCCACTACTATGACCCTCCACCACTATGACCCTCCACCACTATGACCCTCCACTACTATGACCCTCCACCACTATGACCATACACCACTTTGACTACCACTCATATGATCATCGCCACTATGACCACCACTGGTATGATCCCCACCACCATGACCACCAGTGATATGAACTCCACCACTACGACCACCACTGGTATAAACCCCACCACTATGACCCCTACTTGTATAAACCTCCACCGCTATTGTGATCACAAGCACTAAGACCCTTCACCGCTATGACCCTCCAACACTGTGACCCTCCAACACTGTGACCCTCCAACGCTATGACCCTCCACCGCTATGACCCTCCACCGCAATAACCCTCCACTACCATGAGCCTCTATCACTACCACTGGTATGATCCCTATCACTATGACCACCACTGTTATAATCATCACTACTCTGACCACCACTGGATTGATCCCCACCAACATGGCCACCACTGGTATGATCCCCACCACTATGACTACCACTGGTATGATCCCCATCTCTATGACCACCACTGGTATGATCCCCACCACTATGACTACCACTGGTATAAACCTCCACCACTATTGTGATCACAAGCACTATGACCCTTCACCACTATGACCCTTTACCACAATGACCCTGCACTGCTATGACCCTCCATCACTATGACAACAACTGGTATAACCCTCCACCACCATACCACTGTTATGATCCTTACTACTATGACCATCACTGGTATGATTCCCATCACTATGACTACCACTGGTGTGATCCCCACCAACATGACCACCACTGGTATGATCGCCACAACTATGAATACCACTGTTATGTTCCCCACGCTATGACCACCACAGGTATGATTCCCACCACTATGACCACCACTGGTATAAACCTCCAAAGCTATTGTGATCACAAGCACTATGACCCTCCACCACTATGACCCTCCACCACTGTGACCCTCCACTGCTATGACCCTCCACTGCTATGACCCTCCACTGCTATGATCCTCCACCACTATGACCACCACTGGTATGATCATCGTCACTATGACCACCACTGGTATGATAATAGCCACTATGACCACCACTGGTATGACCCTCCACCGCTATGACCACGACTGGTATGATCATCGCCACTATGACCACCACTGGTATGATAATAGTCACTATGACCACCACTGGTATGATAATAGCCACTATGACTACCACTGGTATGACCCTCCACCACTATGACCACCACTGGTATGACCCCCCAATGACCACCACTAGTATGATCCTCCACCACTATGACTATCACTGGTAAGATGATCGTCACTATGACTATCACTGGTATGGTCCTCACCACTATGACCACCACTGGTATGACCCTCCACAACTATGACCACCACTGGTATGATTCCCACCACTATGACCACCACTGGTATAAACCTCCAAAGCTATTGTTATCACAAGCATTATGACCCTCCACCACTGTGACCCTCCACTGCTATGACCCACCACTGCTATGACCCTCCACCACTATGACCACTACTGGTATGATCATCGTCACTATCACCACCACTGGTATGATAATAGCCACTATGACCACCATTGGTATGAAACTCCACCACTATGACCACGACTGGTATGATCATCGCCACTATGACCACCACTGGTATGATAATAGCCACTATGACCACCACTGGTATGATAATAGCCACTATGACTACCACTGTTATGACCCTCCACCACTATGACTACCACTTGTATGACCCACTGTCACTATGACTACCACTGGTATGATCCCCACCACCTTGACTACCACTGGTATGATCCCCACCGCTATGCTATGACCACCACTGGTATGAACCCCACCATTAGGACCACCACTGCTATAAACCTCTTCCGCTATTGTGATCATAAGCACTTTGACCCTCCACCACTATGACCCTCCACCACTATGACCTTACACCACCATGACCACCACTGGTATGATCCCCACCACTATGACTACCACTGGTATGATCCCCACCACTATGACCACCACTGGTATAAACTTCCACTGCTATTGTGATCACAAGCACTCTGACCCTCCACCACTATGATCCTCCACCACATGACCCTCCACCACTATGACCCTCCACCACTATGACCCTCTACCACTATGACCATCCACTGCTATGGCCCTCCACCACTATGACCACCACTGATATGACCCTCCACCACTATGACCACCACTGGTATGATCCTCACCACTATAACCACCAGTTATATGATCTTTGCCATTTTGACTACCATTGGCATGATCCCCACCACTATGACCACCACTGGTATAAACCTCCACCGCTATTAAGATCATAAGGACTATAACCCTCCACCACTATGACCCTCCACCACTATGACCCTCCACTGCTATGATCCTCCACCACTATGACTCTCCACCGCTATGACCCTCCACTGCTATGACCCTCCACTGCTGTGACCCTCCACCAGTATGACTCTCCACCACTATGACCCTCCACCATGAGCCTCCACCGCTATGACCCTCCACCACTATGACCCTTCACCAGTATGACCCTCCACGACTATGACCCTCCAACACTCTGATCCTCCACAGATATTACCCTTTACCGCTATGACCCTCTACTGCTATGACCCTCCATCGCTATGGCCCTCCACCACTATAACCCTCTACCACTATGACCCTCCACTGCTATGGCCCTCCACCACTATGACCACCACTGATATGACCCTCCACCACTATGACCACCACTGATATGATCTTTGCTACTTTAACTACCACAGGTATGATCCCCACCACTATGACCACCACTGGTATAAACCTCCACCGCTATTAAGATCATAAGGACTATGACCCTCCACCACTATGACCCTCCACCACTATGACCCTCCACTACTATGACCCTCCATCGCTATGATCATCCACCACTATGACTCTCCACCGCTATGATCATCCACCACTATGACTCTCCACCGCTATGACTCTCCACCACTATGACCCTCCACCGCTCTGACCCTCCACTGCTATGACCCTCCACCACAATGACCCTCCACCACTATGACCCTCCACCATGAGCCTCCACCGCTATGACCCTCCACCACTATGACCCTTCACCAGTATGACCCTCCACCACTATGACCCCCCACCACTCTGATCCTCCAGAGATATTACCCTTTACCGCTATGACCCTCTACTGCTATGACACTCCACCGCTATGACCCTCCACCGCTATGACCCTCCACCGCTATGACCCTCCACCGCTATGACCCTCCACCGCTATGACCCTCCACCGCTATGACCCTCCACCGCTATGACCCTCCACCGCTATGACCCTCCACCGCTATGACCCTCCACCACTATGACCCTCCACCACTATGACCCTCTACCACTATGACCCTCCACTGCTATGGCCCTCCACCACTACGACCACCACTGATATGACCCTCCACCACTATGACCACCACTGATATGATCTTTGCTACTTTAACTACCACTGGTATGATCCCCACCACTGTGACCACCACTGGTATAAACCTCCACCGCTATTAAGATCATAAGGACTATGACCCTCCACCACTATGACCCTCCACCACTATGACCCTCCACTGCTATGACCCTCCACCGCTATGATCCTCCACCGCTATGACTCTCCACCGCTATGACCCTCCACCGCTATGACCCTCCACCGCTATGACCCTCCAGTGCTATGACCCTCCACCACAATGACTCTCCACCACAATGACCCTCCACCACTATGACCCTCCACCATGGCCCTCCATCACTATGACCCTTCACCAGTATGACCCTCCACCACTATGACCCTCCAGAGATATTACCCTTTACCGCTATGACCCTCTACTGCTATGACCCTCTACCGCTATGATCCTCCACCACTATGACACTCCACCGCTATGACCCTCCACTGCTATGACCCTCCATTGCTACGATCCCCACCACTGATATGATCACATCACAACTTCGACCCTCCACTGCTATGATTGCCAGCACTATGCCCACCACCACTATGATGCCCCCTCTGCTACGATTGCCAGCACGATGTCCCTCTACATTGTGACCATTACCCTGTGATAATCCGAACTGTGACAACCACTGTGTTCATTACCGGTGTCACCCCCACTCTTGTGACTATTGTCACTGTGACTACAACTACTGTGTCATCCACTCATCCCAGCAGACACGTAGAGTGCGTTATGTCTCTCTATTGTCTTTCCTTTACTTTCCCTAGAAATCCTACTAATCCCTCGATGTTCCTTGCATCTTTCTGACAACCAGAACTGAATACACATCCATTATAGTATCTGTAGGGGACGAGGTTCTTTCATTTGGATATTAGTAACATTGACAGGGGGAGGGGAGCTAATAGTTACTCCTTATTTGGGTTAAACATTGGAACAAAATCAATCTTATTAAGTGACACACGAAGAACCTGCGGTAACATTGACCTTGTCATAAAGGGACTGCGGGAGGGGGAGGGGTGGCGGTAAGAGTTAATTATTAACCATCTCACAGTTGTTCAATCATTCTTATCCACAATAAACTGATCAACTGCAATTTCTCTGAACTAGAAAAATGATTTGTACCAAGATTACATTCTGGGCAGTACAAGGCACATATTCTGCTCCACCTGCTGTGCCAGGACCATGAAGGAGCAGTACTGAGCCCCATGTCCTCTCACTGGGTACATGTTCTGCTCCACCTGCTGTGCTAGGACCATGAAGGAGCAGTACTGAGCCCCATGTCCTCTCACTGGGCACATATTCTGCTCCACCTGCTGTGCCAGGACCATGAAGGAGCAGTACTGAGCCCCATGTCCTCTCACTGGGTACATGTTCTGCTCCACCTGCTGTGCCAGGACCATGAAGGAGCAGTACTGAGCCCCATGTCCTCTCACTGGGTACATGTTCTGCTCCACCTGCTGTGCTAGGACCATGAAGGAGCAGTACTGAGCCCCATGTCCTCTCACTGGGTACATGTTCTGCTCCACCTGCTGTGCCAGGACCATGAAGGAGCAGTACTGAGCCCCATGTCCTCTCACTGGGTACATGTTCTGCTCCACCTGCTGTGCCAGGACCATGAAGGAGCAGTACTGAGCCCCATGTCCTCTCACTGGGTACATGTTCTGCTCCACCTGCTGTGCTAGGACCATGAAGGAGCAGTACTGAGCCCCATGTCCTCTCACTGGGTACATGTTCTGCTCCACCTGCTGTGCCAGGACCATGAAGGAGCAGTACTGAGCCCCATGTCCTCTCACTGGGTACATGTTCTGCTCCACCTGCTGTGCCAGGACCATGAAGGAGCAGTACTGAGCCCCATGTCCTCTCACTGGGTACATGTTCTGCTCCACCTGCTGTGCCAGGACCATGAAGGAGCAGTACTGAGCCCCATGTCCTCTCACTGGGTACATGTTCTGCTCCACCTGTTGTGCCAGGACCATGAAGGAGCACTACTGAGCCCCATGTCCTCTCACTGGGTACATGTTCTGCTCCACCTGCTGTGCCAGGACCATGAAGGAGCAGTACTGAGCCCCATGTCCTCTCACTGGGTACATGTTCTGCTCCACCTGCTGTGCCAGGACCATGAAGGAGCAGTACTGAGCCCCATCTCCTCTCACTGGGTACATGTTCTGCTCCACCTGCTGTGCTAGGACCATGAAGGAGCAGTACTGAGCCCCATGTCCTCTCACTGGGTACATGTTCTGCTCCACCTGCTGTGCCAGGACCATGAAGGAGCAGTACTGAGCCCCATGTCCTCTCACTGGGTACATGTTCTGCTCCACCTGCTGTGCTAGGACCATGAAGGAGCAGTACTGAGCCCCATGTCCTCTCACTGGGTACATGTTCTGCTCCACCTGCTGTGCTAAGACCATGAAGGAGCAGTACTGAGCCCCATGTCCTCTCACTGGGTACATGTTCTGCTCCACCTGCTGTGCCAGGACCATGAAGGAGCAGTACTGAGCCCCATGTCCTCTCACTGGGTACATGTTCTGCTCCACCTGCTGTGCCAGGACCATGAAGGAGCAGTACTGAGCCCCATGTCCTCTCACTGGGTACATGTTCTGCTCCACCTGCTGTGCCAGGACCATGAAGGAGCAGTACTGAGCCCCTTGTCCTCTCACTGGGTACATGTTCTGCTCCACCTGCTGTGCTAGGACCATGAAGGAGCAGTACTGAGCCCCATGTCCTCTCACTGGGTACATGTTCTGCTCCACCTGCTGTGCTAGGACCATGAAGGAGCAGTACTGAGCCCCATGTCCTCTCACTGGGTACATGTTCTGCTCCACCTGCTGTGCCAGGACCATGAAGGAGCAGTACTGAGCCCCATGTCCTCTCACTGGGTACATGTTCTGCTCTACCTGTTGTGCCAGGACCATGAAGGAGCAGTACTGAGCCCCATGTCCTCTCACTGGGTACATGTTCTGCTCCACCTGCTGTGCCAGGACCATGAAGGAGCAGTACTGAGCCCCATGTCCTCTCACTGGGTACATGTTCTGCTCCACCTGCTGTGCTAGGACCATGAAGGAGCAGTACTGAGCCCCATGTCCTCTCACTGGGTACATGTTCTGCTCCACCTGCTGTGCTAGGACCATGAAGGAGCAGTACTGAGCCCCATGTCCTCTCACTGGGTACATGTTCTGCTCCACCTGCTGTGCTAGGACCATGAAGGAGCAGTACTGAGCCCCATGTCCTCTCACTGGGTACATGTTCTGCTCCACCTGCTGTGCCAAGACCATGAAGGAGCAGTACTGAGCCCCATGTCCTCTCACTGGGTACATGTTCTGCTCCACCTGCTGTGCCAGGACCATGAAGGAGCAGTACTGAGCCCCATGTCCTCTCACTGGGTACATGTTCTGCTCCACCTGCTGTGCTAGGACCATGAAGGAGCAGTACTGAGCCCCATGTCCTCTCACTGGGTACATGTTCTGCTCCACCTGCTGTGCTAAGACCATGAAGGAGCAGTACTGAGCCCCATGTCCTCTCACTGGGTACATGTTCTGCTCCACCTGCTGTGCTAGGACCATGAAGGAGCAGTACTGAGCCCCATGTCCTCTCACTGGGTACATGTTCTGCTCCACCTGCTGTGCCAGGACCATGAAGGAGCAGTACTGAGCCCCATGTCCTCTCACTGGGTACATGTTCTGCTCCACCTGCTGTGCCAGGACCATGAAGGAGCAGTACTGAGCCCCATGTCCTCTCACTGGGTACATGTTCTGCTCCACCTGCTGTGCTAGGACCATGAAGGAGCAGTACTGAGCTCCATGTCCTCTCACTGGGTACATGTTCTGCTCCACCTGCTGTGCCAGGACCATGAAGGAGCAGTACTGAGCCCCATGTCCTCTCACTGGGTACATGTTCTGCTCCACCTGCTGTGCTAGGACCATGAAGGAGCAGTACTGAGCCCCATGTCCTCTCACTGGGTACATGTTCTGCTCCACCTGCTGTGCCAGGACCATGAAGGAGCAGTACTGAGCCCCATGTCCTCTCACTGGGTACATGTTCTGCTCCACCTGCTGTGCCAGGACCATGAAGGAGCAGTACTGAGCCCCATGTCCTCTCACTGGGTACATGTTCTGCTCCACCTGCTGTGCTAGGACCATGAAGGAGCAGTACTGAGCCCCATGTCCTCTCACTGGGTACATGTTCTGCTCCACCTGCTGTGCTAGGACCATGAAGGAGCAGTACTGAGCCCCATGTCCTCTCACTGGGTACATGTTCTGCTCCACCTGCTGTGCCAGGACCATGAAGGAGCAGTACTGAGCCCCATGTCCTCTCACTGGGTACATGTTCTGCTCCACCTGCTGTGCTAGGACCATGAAGGAGCAGTACTGAGCCCCATGTCCTCTCACTGGGTACATGTTCTGCTCCACCTGCTGTGCTAGGACCATGAAGGAGCAGTACTGAGCCCCATGTCCTCTCACTGGGTACATGTTCTGCTCCACCTGCTGTGCCAGGACCATGAAGGAGCAGTACTGAGCCCCATGTCCTCTCACTGGGTACATGTTCTGCTCTACCTGTTGTGCCAGGACCATGAAGGAGCAGTACTGAGCCCCATGTCCTCTCACTGGGTACATGTTCTGCTCCACCTGCTGTGCCAGGACCATGAAGGAGCAGTACTGAGCCCCATGTCCTCTCACTGGGTACATGTTCTGCTCCACCTGCTGTGCCAGGACCATGAAGGAGCAGTACTGAGCCCCATGTCCTCTCACTGGGTACATGTTCTGCTCCACCTGCTGTGCCAGGACCATGAAGGAGCAGTACTGAGCCCCATGTCCTCTCACTGGGTACATGTTCTGCTCCACCTGCTGTGCCAGGACCATGAAGGAGCAGTACTGAGCCCCATGTCCTCTCACTGGGTACATGTTCTGCTCCACCTGCTGTGCCAGGACCATGAAGGAGCAGTACTGAGCCCCATGTCCTCTCACTGGGTACATGTTCTGCTCCACCTGCTGTGCCAGGACCATGAAGGAGCAGTACTGAGCCCCATGTCCTCTCACTGGGTACATGTTCTGCTCCACCTGCTGTGCTAAGACCATGAAGGAGCAGTACTGAGCCCCATGTCCTCTCACTGGGTACATGTTCTGCTCCACCTGCTGTGCCAGGACCATGAAGGAGCAGTACTGAGCCCCATGTCCTCTCACTGGGTACATGTTCAGAAGAGGCTGGACGCAGCCGCAGGGTTAAGGGAAGCCGGCATGACCGTCCTGGTAGGGAAAGGGTTAATGAGGTGAGGGAAAGTTGGGTTGGAAGGAGCTGAAGGAGGGACGGGGAGGAGTTAAGGGGGACGGGGGGGGCTGTTACTGCGCTTCCCGCTGTTTCTCGGCATTGAGCCGGAAGCAGCGGGAGGAGTAACATAGAGTAAGCAAGCTCCCCGTTGCCCGGTTCTTAGAAATGGCAGAAGCCGTTATGTTAGAGCGGCTGCGGGCCGCTGCTGTGCACCACGGTCCCGGATGGCTAGAGGAGACCGTGGCTGCAATAACGAGGATCCCGGACGCCGTTTCGCCACGTCGGGCACGGCGTTCGGGGTCTGTTGAAAGGGACAGGCTCCCCTCCCCCGGCCCCCTTACGAGCATGGCTATGGCGGCGGGGGGGGAGTCGGCAACAACCGCTCCTGCGCTGGGCAGGCAGAGAGCGGTGCCAGGGGTGACGGCGATGCAGGCTGGGTCGACCCGTCCCTCTCGGCGGTCCCGACCTCCAGAGCGCCTCAGTCCGGAGGTAGTCCCGCGGACACGGCGTCGCAGAGGGAGCCCGATCCCGGACGCTGCAGGCCAGGCAGCTGGGAGGACCGCCCCTTCCCAGGCCCTGCGTCCTGGCAGGAATCCCAGGCCGCGACGGGGTCCGGCGGTAAGCAGGGAGTCGCAGGCTGGGCTCCCTGTCACCCCTCCCCCATCAGATGGAAGACGTGGAGAACAAGGTACGGCCGCCCCGCATGGTGATGTTCCGGCCAGGGGGCAGGCTTCGTCAGGATCGTCTAGATGGACGCCTAGAGCTGCAGCGACGTCGAGGCAACAGGTCAGGTCGGAAGTCTGGGTCCCGGCGGTCGGGCGGCAGGTTGCCGGCCCATTGGTCAGCGCGTCCTCATCCCCGTTCCGAAGAGGTCGTTGGGAGGGACAGTCGTCGGCGAGAGAAGAACTGGAGGAAGGTGAACTGGACGTGTATCGTCGAGGTCAGGATGGTCCGGCTGACGGGAACACAGCGCCTGTGCAGCCCGGTGAGTGTATAACTCCATCATTGTCTTATCCAGCGATTTTTATGTCGGGTGTCGGCGGGGGGCTGCTAGCATTGCATCGGGGGCTGGTAGTGGCGCGGGCGGACGCGACGGAGCGGGTTTGGCAGATTTAGTGGGTTGCTTACGGGAGCTGGTGGGGCGCCTGGATAGGGCCGCGGCGCCGGTAGTAACGGAAGTGTCTCCTGCGATAGTTTGGGAAGGCCCCAGGGACGTGGGATCGTTACAGGCGCGTCCTGCGGTGGCGGTTAGAGAGGCGGTCGCGGTGTCGGTACAGACCGAGGCACAGAAGGACGGCGATCGAGTGCGTATGGACGATCGTGCTCGGGGGGAGGTGTATGTTTGTTTTGAGGGTCCGTTGGGTGCGCATTTAAAGCAGGAGGTGCGCGATCGGATCTGGAAAGACGAATATGTTGAAATTTTTTCTCTCTTGCCGCTGGCTAAATTTAATTTGGATAAGAGCAAGCGGGATGAGAGTAAAAAGGACGAGGAGGAACGGCGGCGGTATAGGCTGATCCCGCAGACGTTCGTTAATTGGTCGCAGGCGTTCGCCATATTGGCTAGTGTGATAGGGGAAAAGGCGCCGGAAAATTGTTCGGCGCTGTTTTGTTATTTTGATGCCATTGGGGAGGCTCTTAGGGCGTATGGGGGTCAGGCGTGGCTGCGATATGATGAGCAATTCCGTCAGCGGAAGGCGGTTCGGCCGGCGATTCGGTGGGACCAGAAGGATATTGCTCTCTGGTTACGGGTTACGGCTCCGGTTAGGCAGCCCTTTCCCGGGAGCGGTGGCCAGGGAGGCCAGTCTAGTCAGAGTGGACAAAGCGGCGGGGGAAAGGCGGGGTTTTGCTGGCAATTTAATGAAGGTCAGTGCAAGTTCGGGGCCACGTGCAAGTTCAAGCACGTGTGCTCCGAGTGTAATGGTGCATCACACGGGGCGGCAAAATGCCTGCGAAAAAAGAGGTCAGGGAACCAGCACGGGACTGGTCAAGGGGGTGTCGCCGGTGAGGGTGGAAAGGATGGCCCCTTATCTAAATGAGTATCCGGATAGGGCGGCAGCTAAGTTGCTTTATGAAGGGTTTCGTGTTGGGTTTGTTATTCCTCCACCTCCTTATGAGGTTCCGGTTACGCGGAGGAATTTAAAATCGGCTTACTTGCATGCGGAAGTCGTGTCGGAAAAGTTGTTAAAAGAAGTTTCGTTGGGTCGCATGTCGGGGCCATTTGTTGAGTCGCCGGTAAAAGATTTAGTTGTGTCCCCTTTGGGTATTGTCCCTAAACGCGAGCCCGGAAAGTTTCGTTTGATTCAACATTTATCGTATCCCAAAGGTTCGTCGGTAAATGACGGGATTGATCACGAGTTGTGTTCCGTAGTTTATACCTCATTCGATAAGGCGGTGGGGTTAGTGCGGGCTGCGGGTCCTGGGGCGCTGCTAGCAAAAACTGACATCGAGGCGGCGTTCAGGTTGTTGCCGGTTCATCCAGAAAGCCAACGGCTGTTGGGTTGTTTTTGGAATGGGGCTTTTTACGTGGATCGGTGCCTTCCGATGGGGTGTTCCCTTTCTTGTGCATACTTCGAGGCGTTTAGTAGCTTCGTGGAGTGGGTAACGAGGGGGGCATCCGGGGTCGACTCGTTGATCCATTACTTGGATGATTTTTTGTGCGTTGGCCCGGGGGGTTCGCCGGTTTGCGGTAATCTGCTTCATGCTCTACAGAAGGTGGCGAGGGATTTTGGGATTCCTTTGGCGCCGGAAAAAACAGAGGGCCCGGTAGCGACGATTTGTTTTTTGGGAATCGAAATAGACTCGGTGGCAATGGAGTGTCGTCTCCCGGCGGATAAGTTGGGTGCTTTGAGGCTGGAGGTTCGACGGTCTTGTAGAAGGAAGAAAATGTCGCTGAGGGAGCTTCAGTCGCTGCTGGGGAAGTTGAATTTCGCTTGCCGGATTATGCCGATGGGAAGGGTGTTTGGTAGAAGGTTGGCGGCGGCAACGGCGGGAGTGCGTGCGCCGCATCATTTTGTGCGGCTCAAGGAGGAGCACCGAGCTGATCTTCAGGTTTGGGATGACTTCTTGGGCCAGTACAATGGTCGCTCGCTATGGATGGCCCCAGCGCAGGATACGAGTGATTTGAATATTTTCACGGATGCGGCTGGGGCGGGTGGCTTTGGAGCTTACGGGGGAGGTCCGTGGTGCGCAGGTCAATGGCCGGCTAGCTGGGTGTCCAGTGGACTCACGCGGAATCTGGCCCTGCTCGAGCTGTTTCCCATCGTGGTGGCGGCTACCATTTGGGGGGACAGGCTCAGGGATAAGAAGGTCCGTTTTTACTGCGACAACATGGGGGTGGTGCTTGCCATTAACAACATCACGGCGTCTTCTCCTCCGGTAGTTCAATTGTTGCGACATTTAGTGTTGGTGTGTTTGTCGTTGAACGCGTGGGTGGTGGCGGTGCATGTCCCGGGTGTACGGAATTGTATTGCTGATGCTCTTTCTCGCTCGCAGTGGGACCGGTTTCGGCAATTGGCCCCGGGAGCGGAACGTCTCGGTTTGGCTTGTCCGGAGCATCTTTGGGATCTGGTATCGGTCCCGTAGAGCAGCTGTTACAAAGGTCTTTGGCGCGCACGACGTGGAGTGCTTATGCTGCTTGTTGGAGGCAGTGGGAGGAGTGGGTAAGAGAGTTGGGTGACGTCAATACGGATAGAGACAGGTTGGTGGCACTTTTGTATTGGTTAGGGGATGCCTGGGAGGCGGGGTTTTCAGTAGCGAAGGTGAACCGGTTCATATCTGCTGTGGCGTTTGGGCTTAAGTTGCGGGGCTTGCGGGATGTATCGAAGGAATTTCTGGTATCGCAGGCTTTGAAGGGGTTGCGCAGAGGTAGGGTGGAGGCGGATAGTAGAAGGCCGGTGTCGTTTGCTTTGCTTGGCTCGTTGGGGGGTTCATTAGCATCGGTATGTCGTTCTTCAGATGAAATGGATCTGTTCCGGTTGGCTTTTTCGTTAGCGTTCTTCGGAGCATTTAGAATAGGTGAGTTGGTGTCGCCAAGTACTAAACAGGCAGGGGGGCTGAGATCTGGGGAGGTGAGCCTTTTTGCAGATCGGCTGGAGGTATGGTTGCGTAGATCTAAAACTGACCAAGTAGGGAAGGGTAAACTGATAGTTTTGTTCGCTCTCCCGGGGTCGGTCATGTGTCCAGTGGAGTGCATGCGGGGTTTTACGAGAAACAGGGGGTCTCCAGATTTGCCTTTGTTACGTCATGAGGACGGGTCGTTTTTGTCCAGGTTTCAGTTTGGAGCTGTATTTAAAAAATGTTTGACGGCAGTGGGGGTTGCGGCAGGCTCATATTCATCTCATTCCTTCCGGATTGGCGCAGCAACGGAAGCGGGGCGCTGGGGGTTGGATGACGAGGGGGTGAGGCGTATTGGTCGTTGGGAGTCTAAAAGGTTTAAGTCCTATGTCCGCCCCCATATGTTGTAATTTTGTTGTTTATGTTTGAAAATGTTATATGGTGGTGCCTAACTGTGTTTTCCGTTTCAGATTCGCCTCCTTGTCTGGTGTGGTTGATGGGTCATTCGTACGTGCACTGGGGGGCTTTGAGGGCGGACGTCCGCCCGGATGGTCGCCAGTTGCGCATTCCGCGACAGGATGCGGTTGTGCATTGGCTGGGTTTTAGAGGTATGTCTTGGAACAGGGTGTTGGCGGAATTCCAGACATATGTGCGGCTTGATAGGGTTCCGGAGGTTCTAGTGTTGCACGTGGGTGGGAATGATTTAGGAGTCCGCCCTTTTCGTGAGTTGGTGCGGGATATCAAACATGATATGTTGTGTTTGTGGGTATCTTATCCCAAGTTGGTGGTAGTGTGGTCGGACATAGTCCCAAGAAAGCATTGGCGGTTAGCTAGATCGGTGGAGAGAGTCAATAAGGCTCGCATAAAAGTTAACCGGGCGGTGTCTCGTTTTGTGGCAAAGAACGGGGGCATTTGCGTGAGGCATAGGGATTTGGAGTCAGGAGTGGGGGAATTTCTGGAGAAGTGACGGGGTTCATCTGACCGAGGTTGGCATTGATCTTTGGAGCTTGGCGATAGCAGAAGGCATAGAAAGGGCGGTGGTGGTGTGGAGGAACTCACAGGCTTAAGGTGGTCAAGGCCTGTTTTGCGGTGGCGGGGGGAGTCCTTGAGGCCAGTCAGTACAAAATGGTGGGGGGGTCGCATCGGGGGTATGCGTCCCCCAAAAAAGGTACATGGTTGAAGACTTCATCGGGTGTTATCCCTTTGAAGTGGTCTTCTGGTAGAAGGTATATCACTTGAAGGCTTCATCGGGTGTTATCCCTTTGAAGTGGACTTCTAGTGGTCGGTATATCACTTGAGGGCTTCATCGGGTGTTATCCCCTTGAAGTGGACTTCTAGTGGTTGGAGCCATCTGCAGAGGTGAACGGTGCTTCCGAGCTGGTTTACGGCTGGAGGTAATTGGTGGTTTGCAGATGGCTAATTCGGTGTGTTCTTGAAAGGAACATCTGAAGGGGCTTCAAGGACTTCCTCTGCTCGGGTTAATGTTAACGTTTAATTGTTATTTATGATTCTGACCCATGTTGGGTCATGTGAATTATTAGGAGGAATTCTCTGGTGGATTCCTAACTAGTTATCCGAATGTTTCGGATTTAAATTGTTTTTATAAAACTGTGAAATTAATAAACGGCTGCTGTGGCCATTTCACATCCAACCTCGGTGTCATGTGTCTTTACTAAATGGGGGTGGGGGGATAGTATGGTCTAAGGTTAACACACGACTCTACCTAGGCAGGTCATGCTCCACCTGCTGTGCTAGGACCATGAAGGAGCAGTACTGAGCCCCATGTCCTCTCACTGGGTACATGTTCTGCTCCACCTGCTGTGCCAGGACCATGAAGGAGCAGTACTGAGCCCCATGTCCTCTCACTGGGTACATGTTCTGCTCCACCTGCTGTGCCAGGACCATGAAGGAGCAGTACTGAGCCCCATGTCCTCTCACTGGGTACATGTTCTGCTCCACCTGCTGTGCTAGGACCATGAAGGAGCAGTACTGAGCCCCATGTCCTCTCACTGGGTACATGTTCTGCTCCACCTGCTGTGCTAGGACCATGAAGGAGCAGTACTGAGCCCCATGTCCTCTCACTGGGTACATGTTCTGGGATAACAATGACTTCCAAAAGTGTTTGGGTTGGAGGATGGTTTTGTTGCAGCTTCTGTGGCCTGGTTACATGGAGAAACCTCCATAACACCAGGGAACACATGGTTCATGGGTTCTTCATACAGCTGACCTTCAATCCAGGTGGAGCGCAACTATTTATTCATAATCCAAAACAAGAACATTGTCTTCCTGGAAATGGTCTCCACGCAGCTCCCTGACCAGGTGGTCATCACACTTTCCTTATAGCAGAAGATCCCTATCTCCAGATGTCTTCATCATGTCCCCAGGATCTGGTCACAGCAGCAGATCCTGACCCTTCCAAGACATAACAACAACCCCCCACATGTGCCCCTTGTTTCAAATTCCCGGGTAGGGGTGTAAATAATGAACAGTTCTTACCACCCTTCGACTAACCAGCCAACATCTCCTGTAGTGTCCCTGATCAAGAGGTAGAGAAAGGTCCATGAAGTCCATGAAGTCCTGCTCCCGTCCTCTCCAGCACAGTCCAGGAGGTCCCAGCACCAACCAGTCTGACCCAGTACACTTCAGAAAGTTCTGTCTCTGGCCAGTCTGTTGGGGATATGTATTTCTTAAAGCCCCCAGCAAGACAGAACCATGTGACAACTACCAGGTCGCTGGTTGAGTACTTGTAGAAAGTTCAAATGGTTCAAAAAATTCAACTGGAGGAGATTCTTCTCCCCCTTATAATAAATGAGAGGGCCATGTGGCCTACACAGACCTCTGGCCACCTCACCTGCAGTTCACATCAAGCCATTCGTTTTATTCAAGGTACAAGGATTCTCAATGTGGCGTCCAGACAATCCCCAACAGTTCCATGTGAGCTGCTGAATCCCTAAGCCCTGATCAGGTGGCTCCAGCACAGGCCAGACGTGAGATGGGGTCTCGAAGGTCAGGAGGTCTTTTAGGACCACTTGTCAAGTTTACAGGGGCTCATTATGGTCCAAACATCTACTCTTCTCCATAATACGTCCTGACACAATATATACGGTAATGCAAGTCCTCTCGTCTGCCCATCCCCCAGACAAACAGCACACTAATCGACACTGTTACTAATTGTGTGACTGGGCAAATTTGAGGATATCCAGAGTATGTATAGGCAGGAGAAAATGAGACAGAGGTGATTCCAAAGGTGACTATTGTGGTGATGCCACCGATCGTATCTGATCATAACCATCATTTACACTCTAGAATTTATGGTGATCCCAGAGATCAGATCTGATCATAACCATCATTTAGACTCTACTACTGTGGTGATCCCAGAGATCGGATCTGATCATAATTACCATCATTTACACTCTACTATTGTGGTGATCCCAGAGATCAGATCTGATCATTACCATCATTTACACTTTAATATTGTGGTGATCTCAGAGATCTGATCTGATAATTACCATCATTTACACTCTACTATTGTGGTGATCCCAGAGATCAGATCTGATCATTACCATCATTTACACTCTACTATTGTGGTGATCTCAGAGATCAGATCTCATCATTACCATAATTTACACTCTACTATTGTGGTGATCTCAGAGATCAGATCTGATCATTACCATCATTTACACTTTACTATTGTGGTGATCCCAGAAATCTGATCTGATGATTACCATCATTTACACTCTACTATTGTGGTGATCCCAGAGATCAGATCTGATCATAACCATCATTTACACTCTACTACTGTGGTGATCCCATAGATCGGATCTGATCATAATTACCATCATTTCACTCTACTATTGTGGTGATCTCAGAGATCGGATCTGATCATTGCCATTATTTGCACTCTATTATTGTGGTGATCCCAGAGATCAGATCTGATCATTACCATCATTTACACTCTACTATTGTGGTGATCCCAGAAATCTGATCTGATGATTACCATCATTTACACTCTACTACTGTGGTGATCCCATAGATCGGATCTGATCAGAATTACCATCATTTACACTCTACTATGGTGGTGATCCCAGAAATCTGATCTGATCATAACCATCATTTACACTCTACTATTGTGGTGATCCCAGAGATCTGATCTGATCATTACCATCATTTACACACTACTATTGTGGTGATCCCAGAAATCGGATCTGATCATTATCATCATTTACACTCTACTATTGTGGTGATCTCAGAGATCAGATCTGATTATTTCGATCATTTACACTCTACTATTGTTGTGATCTCAGAGATCAGATCTGATCATTACCATCATTTACACTCTACTATTGTTGTGATCTCAGAGATCAGATCTGATCATTATTACCATCATGTACACTTTACTATTGTAGTGATCTCAGAGATCAGATCTGATCATTATTACAATCATTTACACTCTACTATTGTGGTGATCCCAGAGATCGGATCTGATCATTATTACCATCATTTACACTCTACTATTGTGGTGATCTCAGAGATCAAATCTAATAATTATTACCATCATTTACACTCTACTATTGTGGTGATCTCAGAGATCGGATCTGATCATTACCATCATTTACACTCTACTATTGTTGTGATCCCAGAGATCAGATCTGATCATCATTACCATCATTTACACTCTACTATTGTGGTGATCCCACATATTGTATCTGATCATAACCATCATTTACACTCTACTATTGTGGTGATCTCAGAGACCAGATCGGATCATTACCATCATTTACACTTTACTATTGTGGTGATCCCAGAGAACGGATCTGATCATTACCATCATTTACACTCTACAATTTAAGGTGATCCCAGAGATCAGATCTGATCATCATAACCATCATTTACACTCTACTATTGTGGTGATCCCAGAGATCAGATCTGATCATTACCATCATTTACACTCTACTATTGTGGTGATCCCAGAGATCAGATCTGATCATAACCATCATTTACACTCTACTGCTGTGGTGATCCCATAGATCGGATCTGATCATAATTACCATCATTTACACTCTACTATTGTGGTGATCCCAGAGATCAGATCTGATCATTACCATCATTTACACTCTACTATTGTGGTGATCCCAGAAATCTGATCTGATCATTACCATCATTTACACTCTACTATTGTGGTGATCCCAGAGATTAGATCTGATCATAACCATCATTTACACTCTACTATTGTGGTGATCCCAGAGATCTGATCTGATCATTACCATCATTTACACACTACTATTGTGGTGATCCCAGAAATCGGATCTGATCATTATCATAATTTACACTCTACTATTGTGGTGATCTCAGAGATCGGATCTGATTATTTCGATCATTTACGCTCTACTAATTGTTGTGATCTCAGAGATCAGATCTGATCATTATTACCATCATGTACACTTTACTATTGTAGTGATCTCAGAGATCAGATCTGATCATTATTACAATCATTTACACTCTACTATTGTGGTGATCCCAGAGATCGGATCTGATCATTATTACCATCATTTACACTCTACTATTGTGGTGATCTCAGAGATCAAATCTAATAATTATTACCATCATTTACACTCTACTATTGTGGTGATCTCAGAGATCGGATCTGATCATTACCATCATTTACACTCTACTATTGTTGTGATCCCAGAGATCAGATCTGATCATCATTACCATCATTTACACTCTACTATTGTGGTGATCCCACATATTGTATCTGATCATAACCATCATTTACACTCTACTATTGTGGTGATCTCAGAGACCAGATCGGATCATTACCATCATTTACACTTTACTATTGTGGTGATCCCAGAGAACGGATCTGATCATTACCATCATTTACACTCTACTATTGTTGTGATCCCAGAGATCAGATCTGATCATCATAACCATCATTTACACTCTACTATTGTGGTGATCCCAGAGATCAGATCTGATCATTACCATCATTTACACTCTACTATTGTGGTGATCCCAGAGATCAGATCTGATCATAACCATCATTTACACTCTACTGCTGTGGTGATCCCATAGATCGGATCTGATCATAATTACCATCATTTACACTCTACTATTGTGGTGATCCCAGAGATCGGATCTGATCATAATTACCATCATTTACACTCTACTATTGTGGTAATCCCAGAGATCTGATCTGATCATTACCATCATTTACACACTACTATTGTGGTGATCCCAGAGATCGGATCTGATCATTATCATCATTTACTCTCTACTATTGTGGTGATCCCAGAGATCGGATCTGATTATTTCAATCATTTACACTCTACTATTGTTGTGATCTCAGAGATCAGATCTGATCATTATTACAATCATTTACACTCTACTATTGTTGTGATCCCAGAGATCGGATCTGATCATTATTACCATCATTTACACTCTACTATTGTGGTGATCTCAGAGATCAGATCTGATCATAACCATCATTTACACTCTACTATTGTGGTGATCTCAGAGACCAGATTGGATCATTACCATCATTTACACTTTACTATTGTGGTGATCTCAGAGATCAGATCTGATCATAACCATCATTTACACTCTACTATTGTGGTGATCTCAGAGAACGGATCTGATCATTACCATAATTTACACTCTACTATTGTTGTGATCCCAGAGATCGTATCTCATCATTATTACCATCATTTACACTCTACTATTGTGGTGATCCCAGAGATCGGATCTGATCATTACCAACATTTACATTCTACTATTGTGGTAATCCCAGAGATCGGATCTGATCATTACCATCATTTACACTCTACAATTGTGGTGATCCCAGAGATCGTATCTGATCACTGCCATCATTTACACTCTACTATTGTGGTGATCTCAGAGATCGGATGTGATTATTACCATCATTTACACTCTACTATTGTGTGATCTCAGAGATCGGATGTGATTATTACCATCATTTACACTCTACTAATGTGGTGATCTCAGAGATCGGATCTGATCATTACCATCATTTACACTCTACTATTGTGGTGATCCTAGAGGTTGTATCTGATCAGTGCCATCATTTACACTCTACTATTGTGGTGATCCCAGAGATCGGATCTGATCATTACCAACATTTACATTCTACTATTGTGGTAATCCCAGAGATCGGATCTGATCATTACCATCATTTACACTCTACAATTGTGGTGATCCCAGAGATCGTATCTGATCATTACCATCATTTACACTCTACTATTGTGGTGATTCCAGAGATCGGATCTGAATAATACCATCATTTGCACTCTACTATTATGGTCATCCCAGAGATCGTATCTCATCATTACCATCAGTTACACTCTACTATTGTGGTGATCCCAGAGATCAGAACTGATCATTACCATCATTTACACTCTACTATTGTGGTGATCCCAGAGATCGTATCTGATCAGTGGCATCATTTACACTCTACTATTGTGGTGATCTCAGAGATCAGATCTCATCATTACCATCATTTACACGCTACTATTATGGTTATCCGAGAGATCGGATCTGATCATTACCATCATTTACACTCTACTATCGTGGTGATCCCAGAGATCTGATCATTATTACCATCATTTACACTCTACTATTGTGGTGGCCTCAGAGATCGGATCTGATCATTATTATCATTTACACTCTACTATTGTTGTGATCCTAGAGATCAGATCTGATCATCATTACCATCATTTACTCTCTACTATTGTGGTGATCCCACATATTGTATCTGATCATTACCATCATTTACACTCTACTATTGTGGTGATCCCAGAGACCAGATCGGATCATTACCATGATTTACACTCTACTATTGTGGCGATCTCAGAGATCGGATCTGATCATTACCATGATTTACACTCTACTATTGTGGTGGCCTCAGAGATCGGATCTGATCATTACCATCATTTACACTCTACTATTGTTGTGATCCTAGAGATCAGATCTGATCATCATTACCATCATTTACTCTCTACTATTGTGGTGATCCCACATATTGTATGTGATCATTACCATCATTTACACTCTACTATTGTGGTGATCCCAGAGACCAGATCGGATCATTACCATCATTTACACTTTACTATTGTGGTGATCTCAGAGATCGGATCTGATCATTGGCATTATTTACACTCTACTATTGTGGTGATCCCAGAAATCGGATCTGATCATAACCATCATTTACACTCTACTCTTGTGGTGATCTCAGAGATCAGATCTGATCATTATTATCATTTACACTCTACTATTGTGGTGATCCCAGAGATCGTATCTGATCATTACCATCATTTACACATTACTATTGTGGTGATCCCAGAGATCATATCTCATCATTATTACCATAATTTACACTCTACTATTGTGGTGATCTCAGAGACCAGATCTGATCATTACCATCATTTACACTCTACTATTGTGGTGATCTCAGAAACCAGATCTGATCATTATTGCCATCATTTACACTCTACTATTGTGGTGATCCCAGAGATCGGATCTGATCATTACTATGATTTACACTCTACTATTGTGGTGATCCCAGAGATCAGATCTGATCATTATTACCATCATTTACACTCTACTATTGTGGTGATCTCAGAGATCAGATCTGATCATTACCATCATTTACACTCTACTACTGTGGTGATCCCAGAGATCAGATCTGATTATCATTACCATCATTTACACTCTACTATTGTGGTGATCCCAGAGATCGGATCTGATCATTACCAACGTTTACATAAATTTATGATATGATTGGTGTATTTGGCCGGGTTCTGTTGATGTAATAGTTGCCATTGTCTGAGAGCCTGTGCAGGAGACATCTAGAATGGGTTCATTTATCCAGTTGTGATGGAGGAGATGTTGCTGTACTCTCTACTATTGTGGTGATCCCACATATTGTATGTGATCATTACCATCATTTACACTCTACTATTGTTGTGATCCCAGAGACCAGATCGGATCATTACCATCATTTACACTTTACTATTGTGGTGATCTCAGAGATCGGATCTGATCATTGGCATTATTTACACTCTACTATTGTGGTGATCCCAGAAATCAGATCTGATCATAACCATCATTTACACTCTACTCTTGTGGTGATCTCAGAGATCAGATCTGATCATAACCATCATTTACACATTACTATTGTGGTGATCCCAGAGATCATATCTCATCATTATTACCATCATTTACACTCTACTATTGTGGTGATCTCAGAGACCAGATCTGATCATTACCATCATTTACACTCTACTATTGTGGTGATCTCAGAAACCAGATCTGATCATTATTGCCATCATTTACACTCTACTATTGTGGTGATCCCAGAGATCGGATCTGATCATTACCAACGTTTACATAAATTTATGATATGATTGGTGTATTTGGCCGGGTTCTGTTGATGTAATAGTTGCCATTGTCTGAGAGCCTGTGCAGGAGACATCTAGAATGGGTTCATTTATCCAGTTGTGATGGAGGAGATGTTGCTGTCCTCTATAATTTATCTAATAACAATATTCATTGTTCAAATCTCCAGTACAACATAGTTCACCTTATCTAAGTGGCTATCAGGGACCACTGTAAGGCCACAGACCCCCGGCTCAGGGCCACTATGTTAACCCTTTCACTGCAACCTCTGCTGTTGGACCATCTCCAGCAGTTTCCACATCTCAGTCCAGTTTGTCCAGTTTGCCCTTTGCCTCAGACTTCATTGTAACGTCAGAACTTTGTCTATATAAGGCAGTCGGTGTGAGTCATACACACAGGTGGTGGTGCTGGAGACACACATAGATACTCGCACATATAGGTACATATATATACACACACCCGCAGACACATATATATACTCACACACAGACATATAGTCATACATGTCCTCCTATCACTGTTCTGAGGGACTATGTACTGGACTGACTCTGCTGGAGGAAGGGACAATCACCACAGAGAGGGACAACTCCACATCAAGTAACTAAGAGACACTGAACAGCGGGGAGACGAGCGGCTGGGACAACCAGATTACAGAACTCTCCCAGGAGATTAAGAAGGGATCACAGAATTATATACAAAAGTTCAGCATCTCAGGGGGACGAGAAGGATCCAGAGGAACAAGGAGAAGGGACACAGCCGGACATGCTGGACATGGGACTGCGGGGACTGTATGCACTGCTGCTGCTACTCACCTGTGTTCTGGGGCCCCATGTAAGATGTGAGGACCCCCAAGAAGGTGATGAACATAAACCCCACTCACCAGGTAAGTGACCCTGTTATATAGTCCACATGTCTTGTGAATGTTTCATATCTACTGGATTTCTAAGACTGTATCACACATGATAGGATTAGATACAGGGCTCAGCAGACAGTATCACACATGATAGGATTAGACACCGCTCAGCAGACAGTATCACACATGATCGGATTAGATACACGGCTCAGCAGACCGTATCACACATGATAGGATTAGATACCCCCAGCCCCCACCAACACACAATACAATATACACAATCTAGAAATGTTAATATATATATACCCCAGCTCACAATATGTCCCTGACATCCCCTGACTCCCCACATAACCTATTATTCTTTATCCACATCATTGTCCCTATAAATGTATTATACTCCCTCGCACCGCACTCGTATCTCATCTCTACACCTCAGATTATAAATGAGTACACCCCTCTGAACACAGAGATACTGTCACGGGAAGGAAGACGTCATTCTCATTTATTATACATAGAAGATCTGTACAATATCTGTACAATAAAAACATCAGGCAGAATTACTGTAATCCACAGTTTAAAAAATGAGTACACCCCAAATGACTTGTGAGTTCCTCGGTGATTCCTCTTGGCATGGAGTGTCCCACAGGTTGTCCCATCCTCCCTGGTCCTTTCCTTAGTATCTCAATGGGAAGGGGTGAGGTCGGTGACACACTTAGCCACTTGTGACCTTGGCAGTATTTTGGGGTCATGTTCATGACCTTGGTGTGTAGACAGGGAAGATTCTGCAATACACCTGGGAATATGTGATGCCATGGATACATAACAATCCACCCGCTCCTTTATATCCAATTCATCCCTATATAGTAACATTACCACTGCTGTTCTTCACTGTGAGGACCATGAACTTCTCACCAAACACTCTGCCGGGTAACTCCAGACATGTAGGATGCCATCAGATTAGAGTGAGGAATCCTAAAACTCTCGAGCTATAACACTATGAGCCTTGGCAGGAGGTGAACGGGCTCTTGTGCCGTGACTTTAGCAGTGGTGTCCCGTGTGGATGAGAACCATGCATTCCACTTCTGTGAATGGATGCGTCCTACTGTGTGCATGGCTTACAGACCCTTCAGTATGGCTTGCGGTGGCTTTTGTCACCTCTGAGATACTTGTCAGCGTCTCTCTTGTACTTTAATTCTTTGTCTTCGGCATGGGACATTTTACGCTCCCAATTCATTTTGGAGAAATTATCATGACCAAATTCAATGCCCAGGACTTCTTCTCCCTGGGGTACAGGGAGAAGATCCGGAGACCCAAAACCAGAGTTCCCTTCCCCCAGCAAGAGATTCTGATTTTTGTCATGACCAGACACGTCTGAGTAAAGCTCCAGACTGGACGTTATCCACTCTTTTTTTTTTTTTAAGGACACCAAAATTGTGAAATCATCTGTAATGGACGGTCCGAGCAAGTGATTGTTCAATGAGAAGTTACACTAATCTATGCTGATTATAAAGGGATAAATTGCAAATGTAAAGTAATGAGGCTCTGTTCAGCCTTGTATGACACGTCAACTAACCCCAAAAGAACATCAAGGGAAGAGACATGAGTCCAAGGTAATGGGTTCAGAATATGACCCCTGAATATGACCAACATACAGCAACTAAATAATACCTCTATACAGTGACTGAATAATATTACCATACACTAAATGATAATACCACCATACAGTGACTGAATAATACCACCATACACTGACTGATAATACCACCATACACTGACTGAATAATACCACCATACAGTGACTGAATAATACCACCATACACTGACTGAATAATACCACCATACAGTGACTGAATAATACCTCCATACAGTGACTGAATAATACCACCATACACTGACTGAATAATACCACCATACAGTAACTGAATAATACCACCATACAGTGACTGATAATACCACCATACAGTGACTGAATAATACCACCATACACTGACTGATAATACCTCCATACAGTGACTGAATAATATTACCATACACTAAATGATAATACCACCATACACTGACTGATAATACCACTATATACTGACTGATAATACCACCATACAGTGACTGATAATACCACCATACAGTGACTGATAATACCACCAAACAGTGACTGAATAATAACACCATACACTGACTGATAATACCATCATACACTGACTGATAATACCACCATACAGTGACTGATAATACAACCATACAGTGACTGATAATTCAACCATACACTGACTGAATAATACCACCGTACACTGACTAATAATACCTCCATACACTGCCTAAATAATACCTCCAAACATTGACTGCATGATACCTCTATAAACTGACTGATAATACCACCATACACTGACTGAATAATACCTCCATACACTGACTGAATAATACCACCATACACTGACTAAATAATACCACCATATAGTGACTGACTAATGCTACGATTCAGTGACTGAATAATACCACCATACACTGACTGAATAATACCTCCATACACTGACTGAATAATACCACCATACAGTGACTGAATAATGCCTCCATACACTGACTGATACCACAATACACTGACTAAATAATACATCCATACAGTGACTGAATAATACCACCATACACTAAATGATAATACCACCATACAGTGACTGATAATAACAACATACACTTACTGATAATACCTGCATACACTTACTGATAATACCTGCATACACTGACTGATAATACCTCCATACACAGACTGATAATACCACCATACAGTGAATGATATCACCTTACAGTGACTGAATAATGCCACGACGCAGTGACTGAATAATACCACCATACACTGTCTGAATAATAACACCATACACTGACTGATAATATCACCATACACTGACTGATAATACCGCCATACAGTGACTGAATATTACCACCATACAGTGACTGAAAAATACCTCCATACAGTGATTGAATAAAACCTCCATACACTGACTGATAATATCACCATACAGTGACTGAATAACGCCACCATACACTGACTGATAATACCACCATACAGTGACTGATAATACCTCCATACAGTGACTGAATAATACCACCATACACTGACTAATAATACCTCCGTACAGTGACTGAATAATACCACCATACAGTGACTGAATAATGCCTCCATACACAGACTGATACCACAATACACTGACTAAATAATACATCCATACAGTGACTGAATAATACCACCATACACTAAATGATAATACCACCATATACTGACTGAATAATACCTCCATACAGTGACTGATAATTCCAACATACACTTACTGCTAATACCTGCATACACTGACTGATAATACCACAATACACTGACTAATAATACCTTCATACAGTGACTGATAATACCACCATACACTGACTGATAATACCTACATACACTGACTGATAATACCTCCACACAGTGACTGAATAAAACCTTGATATAGTGAGTGAATAATGCCACCATACACAGACTGAATAATACCTCCAGACAATTACTGAATAATACCACCATACACTCACTGATAATACCACCATACACTGACTGAATAATACCACCATACAGTGACTGAATAATACCACCACACAGTGACTGAATAATTCCCCCATACACTGACTGAATAATACCAGCATACAATGACTGAATAATACCACCATACACTGACTGAATAATACAACCCTACAGTGACTGAATAATACCACCATACACTGACTGAATAGTACCTCCATACACTGACTGATTAATACCGCCATACAGTGACTGATAATACCACAATACAGTGACTGAATAATGCCACCATACTGTAACTGATAATACCACAATACACTGACTGATAATACCACAATACAGAGACTGATAATGCCACAATACAGTGACTGACAAAACCACAATACAGTAACTGAATAATACCTCCATACAGTGACTGATAATACCACCATATACTGACTGAATAATACCTCCATACACTGACTGATAATACCTCCATACACTGACTGATAATACCACCATACAGTTACTAAATACCTCCATACACTGACTTAATAATACCACCATACACTGACTGATAATACCATGATACACTGACTGAATATTATCACCATACACTGACTGCTAATACCACCATACACTGACTGATAATACCACCATACACTGACTGAATAATACCACCATGCAGTGACTGAATAATACCACCATCAAGTGACTGAATAATACCACCATGCAGTGACTGAATAATACCACCATGCAGTGACTGAATAATACCACCATGCAGTGACTGAATAATACCATCATGCAGTGACTGAATAATACCACCATACACTGACTGATAATACCACCATACACTGACTGATAATACCAACTTACCGTGACTGATAATACCACCATACAGTGACAGATAATACCACCATGATGTAACTGAATAATACCACCATACAGTGACTGAAAATACCAGCATACAGTGACTGATAATACCACCATACACTGACTGAATAATACCACCATACACTGACTGATAATACCTCCATACACTGACTGAATAATACCACCATACAGTGACTGAATAATACCACCATACACTGACTGAATAATACCTCCATACACTTACTGATTAAAAACATCATACAGTGACTGATAATATCACCACACAGTGACTGAATAATACCATCATACAGTGACTGAATAATACGACAATAAACTGACTGATAATACCTCTGTACATTGACTGATAATTCCTCCATACAGTGACTGATAATACCACCATAAACTGACTGATAATACCTCTGTACATTGACTGCATAATACCTCTATAAACTGACTGATAATACCACCATACACTGACTGAATAATACCACCATACAGTGACTAACTAATACCACCATATAGTGACTGAATAATACCTCCATACACTGACTGATATTACCTCCATACACTGACTGAATAATACCTCCATACACTAACTGAATAATACCACCATACAGTGACTGATAATACCACCGTACAGTGACTGAATAATAACACCTTACACTGAATGAATAATAGCTCCATACAGTGACTGATAATACCTCCATACAGTGACTGATAATACCAACTTACCGTGACTGATAATACCACCATACAGTGACAGATAATACCACCATGATGTAACTGAATAATACCACCATACAGTGACTGAAAATACCAGCATACAGTGACTGATAATACCACCATACACTGTCTGAATAATAACACCATACACTGACTGATAATATCACCATACACTGACTGATAATACCGCCATACAGTGACTGAATATTACCACCATACAGTGACTGAAAAATACCTCCATACAGTGATTGAATAAAACCTCCATACACTGACTGATAATATCACCATACAGTGACTGAATAACGCCACCATACACTGACTGATAATACCACCATACAGTGACTGATAATACCTCCATACAGTGACTGAATAATACCACCATACACTGACTAATAATACCTCCGTACAGTGACTGAATAATACCACCATACAGTGACTGAATAATGCCTCCATACACAGACTGATACCACAATACACTGACTAAATAATACATCCATACAGTGACTGAATAATACCACCATACACTAAATGATAATACCACCATATACTGACTGAATAATACCTCCATACAGTGACTGATAATTCCAACATACACTTACTGCTAATACCTGCATACACTGACTGATAATACCACAATACACTGACTAATAATACCTTCATACAGTGACTGATAATACCACCATACACTGACTGATAATACCTACATACACTGACTGATAATACCTCCACACAGTGACTGAATAAAACCTTGATATAGTGAGTGAATAATGCCACCATACACAGACTGAATAATACCTCCAGACAATTACTGAATAATACCACCATACACTCACTGATAATACCACCATACACTGACTGAATAATACCACCATACAGTGACTGAATAATACCACCACACAGTGACTGAATAATTCCCCCATACACTGACTGAATAATACCAGCATACAATGACTGAATAATACCACCATACACTGACTGAATAATACAACCCTACAGTGACTGAATAATACCACCATACACTGACTGAATAGTACCTCCATACACTGACTGATTAATACCGCCATACAGTGACTGATAATACCACAATACAGTGACTGAATAATGCCACCATACTGTAACTGATAATACCACAATACACTGACTGATAATACCACAATACAGAGACTGATAATGCCACAATACAGTGACTGACAAAACCACAATACAGTAACTGAATAATACCTCCATACAGTGACTGATAATACCACCATATACTGACTGAATAATACCTCCATACACTGACTGATAATACCTCCATACACTGACTGATAATACCACCATACAGTTACTAAATACCTCCATACACTGACTTAATAATACCACCATACACTGACTGATAATACCATGATACACTGACTGAATATTATCACCATACACTGACTGCTAATACCACCATACACTGACTGATAATACCACCATACACTGACTGAATAATACCACCATGCAGTGACTGAATAATACCACCATCAAGTGACTGAATAATACCACCATGCAGTGACTGAATAATACCACCATGCAGTGACTGAATAATACCACCATGCAGTGACTGAATAATACCATCATGCAGTGACTGAATAATACCACCATACACTGACTGATAATACCACCATACACTGACTGATAATACCAACTTACCGTGACTGATAATACCACCATACAGTGACAGATAATACCACCATGATGTAACTGAATAATACCACCATACAGTGACTGAAAATACCAGCATACAGTGACTGATAATACCACCATACACTGACTGAATAATACCACCATACACTGACTGATAATACCTCCATACACTGACTGAATAATACCACCATACAGTGACTGAATAATACCACCATACACTGACTGAATAATACCTCCATACACTTACTGATTAAAAACATCATACAGTGACTGATAATATCACCACACAGTGACTGAATAATACCATCATACAGTGACTGAATAATACGACAATAAACTGACTGATAATACCTCTGTACATTGACTGATAATTCCTCCATACAGTGACTGATAATACCACCATAAACTGACTGATAATACCTCTGTACATTGACTGCATAATACCTCTATAAACTGACTGATAATACCACCATACACTGACTGAATAATACCACCATACAGTGACTAACTAATACCACCATATAGTGACTGAATAATACCTCCATACACTGACTGATATTACCTCCATACACTGACTGAATAATACCTCCATACACTAACTGAATAATACCACCATACAGTGACTGATAATACCACCGTACAGTGACTGAATAATAACACCTTACACTGAATGAATAATAGCTCCATACAGTGACTGATAATACCTCCATACAGTGACTGATAATACCACCATACACTAACTGAATAATACCACCGTAAAGTGACTGAATAATACCACCATACAGTGACTGATTATACCACCATACAGTGACTGATAATACCTCCATACAGTGAGTGAATAATACCTACATACACTGACTGATAAAACCGCCATACAGTTACTAAATACCTCCATACACTGACTGAATAATACCACCATACACTGACTGATAATACCACGATACACTGACTGAATATTATCACCATACAGTGACTGATAATACCACCATACACCGACTGATAATACCTCCATACAGTGACTGATAATACCTCCATACAGTGACTGATAATACCACCATACACTGACTGATAATACAATTATAATATGACTGATAATACCTCCATACACTGACTGATAATACCACCATACACTGACTGATAATATCACAATACACTGACTGAATAATGCCACTGTATATTTACTGAAAAATAGCACCAAACACTGACTGATAATAGCTCCATACACTGACTGACTAATACCACCATACACTGACTGAATAATACCATGATACACTGACTGAATAATACCACCATACACTGACAATGCCAAAATACACTGACTAAATAATACCTCCATACAGTGACTGAATAATACCATGATACTGACTGAATAATACCACCATACACTGACTGATAATATCACAATACACTGAGTCATAATACCTCCATACACTGACTGAATATTATCACCATACACTGACTGATAATACCACCATACATTGACCGATAATACCACCATACACTGACTGAATAATGCCACCGTATATTTACTGAAAAATAGCACCAAACACTGACTGATAATAGCTCCATACACTGACTGACTAATACCACCATACACTGACTGAATAATACCATGATACACTGACTGAATAATACCACCATACACTGACAATGCCAAAATACACTGACTAAATAATACCTCCATACAGTGACTGAATAATACCATGATACTGACTGAATAATACCACCATACACTGACTGATAATATCACAATACACTGAGTCATAATACCTCCATACACTGACTGAATATTATCACCATACACTGACTGATAATACCACCATACATTGACCGATAATACCACCATACACTGACTGAATAATGCCACCGTACAGTAACTGAATAATAGCACCAAACACTGACTGATAATGCCACCATACACTGACTGATAATATCACCATACAGTGACTGAATAATACCGCCATACAGTGACTGATAATACCACAATACACTGACTGAATAATACCACCATACTGTAACTGATAATACCACAATACACTGACTGATAATGACAAAATACAGTGACTGACAAAACCACAATACAGTAACTAAATAATACCTCCCATACAGTCACTGATAATACCACCATATACTGACTGAATAATACCTCCATACACTGACTGATAATTCCAACATACACTTACTGATAATACCTCCATACACTGACTGATAATACCACCATACACTGACTGAATAGTACCACCATACAGTGACTGAATAATGCCACCATACACTGACTGATAATACCGCCATACAGTTACTAAATACCTCCATACACTGACTGAATAATACCACCATACACTGACTGATAATACCACGATACACTGACTGAATATTATCACCATACACTGACTGATAATACCACCATACACTGACTGATAATACCACCATACACTGACTGAATAATACCACCATGCAGTGACTGAATAATACCACCATGCAGTGACTGAATAATACCACCATACACTGACTGAATAATACCACCATGCAGTGACTGAATAATAACACCATGCAGTGACTGAATAATACCACCATGCAGTGACTGAATAATACCACCATACACTGACTGAATAATACCACCATACACTGACTGATAATACCACCATAATGTAACTGAATAATACCAGCATACAGTGACTGATAAGACCACCATACAGTGTCTGAAATATACCTCCATACACTGACTGAATAATACCACCATACACTGACTGATAATACCGCCATACAGTTACTAAATACCTCCATACACTGACTGAATAATACCACCATACACTGACTGATAATACCACGATACACTGACTGAATATTATCACCATACACTGACTGATAATACCACCATACACTGACTGATAATACCACCATACACTGACTGAATAATACCACCATGCAGTGACTGAATAATACCACCACACAGTGACTGAATAATTCCCCCATACACTGACTGAATAATACCAGCATACAATGACTGAATAATACCACCATACACTGACTGAATAATACCACCCTACAGTGACTGAATAATACCACCATACACTGACTGAATAGTACCTCCATACACTGACTGATTAATACCGCCATACAGTGACTGATAATACCACAATACAGTGACTGAATAATGCCACCATACTGTAACTGATAATACCACAATACACTGACTGATAATACCACAATACAGAGACTGATAATGCCACAATACAGTGACTGACAAAACCACAATACAGTAACTGAATAATACCTCCATACAGTGACTGATAATACCACCATATACTGACTGAATAATACCTCCATACACTGACTGATAATACCTCCATACACTGACTGATAATACCACCATACAGTTACTAAATACCTCCATACACTGACTTAATAATACCACCATACACTGACTGATAATACCATGATACACTGACTGAATATTATCACCATACACTGACTGCTAATACCACCATACACTGACTGATAATACCACCATACACTGACTGAATAATACCACCATGCAGTGACTGAATAATACCACCATCAAGTGACTGAATAATACCACCATGCAGTGACTGAATAATACCACCATGCAGTGACTGAATAATACCACCATGCAGTGACTGAATAATACCATCATGCAGTGACTGAATAATACCACCATACACTGACTGATAATACCACCATACACTGACTGATAATACCAACTTACCGTGACTGATAATACCACCATACAGTGACAGATAATACCACCATGATGTAACTGAATAATACCACCATACAGTGACTGAAAATACCAGCATACAGTGACTGATAATACCACCATACACTGACTGAATAATACCACCATACACTGACTGATAATACCTCCATACACTGACTGAATAATACCACCATACAGTGACTGAATAATACCACCATACACTGACTGAATAATACCTCCATACACTTACTGATTAAAAACATCATACAGTGACTGATAATATCACCACACAGTGACTGAATAATACCATCATACAGTGACTGAATAATACGACAATAAACTGACTGATAATACCTCTGTACATTGACTGATAATTCCTCCATACAGTGACTGATAATACCACCATAAACTGACTGATAATACCTCTGTACATTGACTGCATAATACCTCTATAAACTGACTGATAATACCACCATACACTGACTGAATAATACCACCATACAGTGACTAACTAATACCACCATATAGTGACTGAATAATACCTCCATACACTGACTGATATTACCTCCATACACTGACTGAATAATACCTCCATACACTAACTGAATAATACCACCATACAGTGACTGATAATACCACCGTACAGTGACTGAATAATAACACCTTACACTGAATGAATAATAGCTCCATACAGTGACTGATAATACCTCCATACAGTGACTGATAATACCACCATACACTAACTGAATAATACCACCGTAAAGTGACTGAATAATACCACCATACAGTGACTGATTATACCACCATACAGTGACTGATAATACCTCCATACAGTGAGTGAATAATACCTACATACACTGACTGATAAAACCGCCATACAGTTACTAAATACCTCCATACACTGACTGAATAATACCACCATACACTGACTGATAATACCACGATACACTGACTGAATATTATCACCATACAGTGACTGATAATACCACCATACACCGACTGATAATACCTCCATACAGTGACTGATAATACCTCCATACAGTGACTGATAATACCACCATACACTGACTGATAATACAATTATAATATGACTGATAATACCTCCATACACTGACTGATAATACCACCATACACTGACTGATAATATCACAATACACTGACTGAATAATGCCACCGTATATTTACTGAAAAATAGCACCAAACACTGACTGATAATAGCTCCATACACTGACTGACTAATACCACCATACACTGACTGAATAATACCATGATACACTGACTGAATAATACCACCATACACTGACAATGCCAAAATACACTGACTAAATAATACCTCCATACAGTGACTGAATAATACCATGATACTGACTGAATAATACCACCATACACTGACTGATAATATCACAATACACTGAGTCATAATACCTCCATACACTGACTGAATATTATCACCATACACTGACTGATAATACCACCATACATTGACCGATAATACCACCATACACTGACTGAATAATGCCACCGTATATTTACTGAAAAATAGCACCAAACACTGACTGATAATAGCTCCATACACTGACTGACTAATACCACCATACACTGACTGAATAATACCATGATACACTGACTGAATAATACCACCATACACTGACAATGCCAAAATACACTGACTAAATAATACCTCCATACAGTGACTGAATAATACCATGATACTGACTGAATAATACCACCATACACTGACTGATAATATCACAATACACTGAGTCATAATACCTCCATACACTGACTGAATATTATCACCATACACTGACTGATAATACCACCATACATTGACCGATAATACCACCATACACTGACTGAATAATGCCACCGTACAGTAACTGAATAATAGCACCAAACACTGACTGATAATACCACCATACACTGACTGATAATATCACCATACAGTGACTGAATAATACCGCCATACAGTGACTGATAATACCACAATACACTGACTGAATAATACCACCATACTGTAACTGATAATACCACAATACACTGACTGATAATGACAAAATACAGTGACTGACAAAACCACAATACAGTAACTAAATAATACCTCCCATACAGTCACTGATAATACCACCATATACTGACTGAATAATACCTCCATACACTGACTGATAATTCCAACATACACTTACTGATAATACCTCCATACACTGACTGATAATACCACCATACACTGACTGAATAGTACCACCATACAGTGACTGAATAATGCCACCATACACTGACTGATAATACCGCCATACAGTTACTAAATACCTCCATACACTGACTGAATAATACCACCATACACTGACTGATAATACCACGATACACTGACTGAATATTATCACCATACACTGACTGATAATACCACCATACACTGACTGATAATACCACAATACACTGACTGAATAATACCACCATGCAGTGACTGAATAATACCACCATGCAGTGACTGAATAATACCACCATACACTGACTGAATAATACCACCATGCAGTGACTGAATAATAACACCATGCAGTGACTGAATAATACCACCATGCAGTGACTGAATAATACCACCATACACTGACTGAATAATACCACCATACACTGACTGATAATACCACCATAATGTAACTGAATAATACCAGCATACAGTGACTGATAAGACCACCATACAGTGTCTGAAATATACCTCCATACACTGACTGAATAATACCACCATACACTGACTGATAATACCGCCATACAGTTACTAAATACCTCCATACACTGACTGAATAATACCACCATACACTGACTGATAATACCACGATACACTGACTGAATATTATCACCATACACTGACTGATAATACCACCATACACTGACTGATAATACCACCATACACTGACTGAATAATACCACCATGCAGTGACTGAATAATACCACCATGCAGTGACTGAATAATACCACCATACACTGACTGAATAATACCACCATGCAGTGACTGAATAATAACACCATGCAGTGACTGAATAATACCACCATGCAGTGACTGAATAATACCACCATACACTGACTGAATAATACCACCATACACTGACTGATAATACCACCATAATGTAACTGAATAATACCAGCATACAGTGACTGATAAGACCACCATACAGTGTCTGAAATATACCTCCATACACTGACTGAATAATACCACCATACACTGACTGATAATACCTCTGTACATTGACTGCATAATACCTCTATAAACTGACTGATAATACCACCATACACTGACTGAATAATACCTCCATACACTGACTGAATAATACCAACATACAGTGACTAACTAATACCACCATATAGTGACTGACTAATGCCACGATGCAGTGACTGAATATTATCACCCTACACTGGACTGAATAATACCTCCATACACTGACTGATATTACCTCCATACACTGACTGAATAATACCTCCATACACTAACTGAATAATACCACCATACACTAACTGAATAATACCACCATACAGTGACTGAATAATACCACCATACACTGAATGAATAATAGCTCCATACAGTGACAGAATAATACCACCATAAAGTGACTGAATAATACCACCATACAGTGACTGACTAATGCCACGACGCAGTGACTGAATAATACCACCATACACTGACTGATAATACCACCATACAGTGACTGAATAAAACCTCCATACACTGACTGATAATATCACCATACAGTGACTGACTGAATAACACCACCATACAGTGACTGATAATACCACCATACAGTGACTGATAATACCACCATACAGTGACTGATAATAACACCATACAGTGACTGATAGTACCACCATACAGTGAGTGATAATACCTCCATACAGTGACTGAATAATACCTACATACACTGACTGATAATACCACCATACAGTGACTGATAATACCACCATACAGTGACTGAATAATACCTCCATACAGTGACTGATAATACCTCCATACACTGACTGATAATACCACCATACACTGACTGATAATACATACATACACTGACTGATAATACCTCCATACTGTGACTGAATAATACCATGATACACTGACTGAATAATACCACCATACACTGACTGATAATACCACAATACACTGAGTGATACCTCCATACAGTGAATGATAATACCACCATACAGTGACTGATAATACCACCATACACCGACTGATAATACCTCCATACAGTGACTGATAATACCACCATACACTGACTGATATCACAATTATAATATGACTGATAATACCTCCATACATTGACCGATAATACCTCCATACACTGACTGAATAATGCCACCGTACATTTACTGAAAAATAGCACCAAACACTGACTGATAATAGCTCCATACACTGACTGACTAATATCACCATACACTGACTGAATAATACCATGATACACTGACTGAATAATACCACCATACACTGACTGATAATGCCACAATACACTGAGTGATAAAACCTCCATACAGTGAATGAATAATACCACCATTCAGTGACTGAATAATACCTCTATAAACTGACTGATAATACCACAATACACTGACTAAATAATACCTCCATACAGTGACTGAATAATACCACCATACACTGACTGATAATACCACAATACACTGAGTGATAAAACCTCCATACAGTGACTGAATAATACCTCCATACAGTGACTGAATAATACCTCCATACACTGACTGATACCACAATACACTGACTAAATAATACCTCCATACAGTGACTGAATATTACCAGCATACACTGAATGATAATACCTCTATACAGTGACTGAATAATAGCACCATACAGTGACTGATAGTACCATTATAAAGTGACTGAATTATACCACCATACACTGACAGAAAATATCACCATACACTGACAGAAAATATCACCATACAGTGACTGATAATACCTTCATACAGTGACTGATAATACCACCATACAGTGACTGATAATACCACCATACACTGACTGATAATACCACTGTACAGTGACTGAATAATACCACCATACACTGATTGATAATACCACCATACAGTGACTGATAATACCTACATACACTGACTGATAATACCTCCACAGAGTGACTGAATAAAACCTTGATACAGTGAGTGAATAATGCAACCTACACAGACTGAATAATACCTCCAGACAATGACTGAATAATACCACCATACACTCACTGATAATACCACCATACACTGACTGAATAATACCACCATACAGTGACTGAAAAATACCACCACACAGTGACTGAATAATACCACCATACAATGACTGAATAATACCACCATACACTGAATAATACCACCCTACAGTGACTGAATAATACCACGATACACTGACTGAATAATACCACCATACACTGACTGAATAGTACCTTGCATACACTGACTGAATAGTACCGCCATACAGTGACTGAATAATACCACCATAATCTGACTGATAATACCACCATACAGTGACTGAATAATACCACCATACAGTGACTGATTATACCACCATACAGTGACTGATAATACCTCCATACAGTGACTGAATAATACCTACATACACTGACTGATAAAACCACCATACAGTGACTGATAATACCACCATACACTGACTGAATAATACCACCACACAGTTAATGCATAATACCACCATACAGTGACTGATAATACCACCATACAGTGAATGATAATACCACCATATACTGACTAATACCTCCATACACTGACTGATAATACCTCCACACAGTGACTGAATAAAACCTCGATACAGTGAGTGAATAATGCCACCATACACAGACTGAATAATACCTCCATACAATGACTGATAATACCATCATACAGTGACTGATAATACCACCATATACTGACTGATAATACCTCCATACAGTGACTGAATAATACCACCATACAGTGACTGATAATACCACCACACAGTTAATGCATAATACCACCATACAGTGACTGATAGTACCACCATACAGTGACTGAAAATACCACCATATACTGACTGATAATACCTCCATACAATGACTGATAATACCACCATACAGTGAATGATAATACCACCATATACTGACTGATAATACCTCCATACACTGACTGATAATACCTCCACACAGTGACTGAATAAAACCTCGATACAGTGAGTGAATAATGCCACCATACACAGACTGAATAATACCTCCATACAATGACTGATAATACCATCATACAGTGACTGATAATACCACCATATACTGACTGATAATACCTCCATACAGTGACTGAATAATACCACCATACAGTGACTGATAATACCACCATACAATGACTGATAATACCACCACACAGTTAATGCATAATACCACCATACAGTGACTGATAGTACCACCATACAGTGACTGAAAACACCACCATATACTGACTGATAATACCTCCATACAATGACTGATAATACCTCCATACAGTGAGTGAATAAAACCTCGATACAGTGAGTGAATAATGCCACCATACACAGACTGAATAATACCTTCATACAATGACTGAATAATACCACCATACATTCACTGATAATACCACCATACACTGACTGAATAATACCACCATACAGTGACTGAATAATAACACCATACAGTGACTGAATAATAACACCATACACTGACTGAATAAACCACCAAACAATGACTTAATAATACCACCATACACTGACTGAATAATACCACAATACAGTGACTGAATAATACCACGATACACTGACTGAATAATACCACCATACACTGAATGAATAGTACCTCCATACACTGACTGATTAATACTACCATACAGTGACTGATAATACCACAATACAGTGACTGAATAATGCCACCATACAGTGACTGAATAATACCATCATACAGTGACTGAATAATACGACTATACTCTGGCTAATAATACCTCCATACACTGACTGATAATACTACCATACAGTGACTGAATAATACCAACATACAGTGACTGAATAATACCACCATACAGTGACTGATAATACCACCCTAAGCTGACTGAATAATAGCACCATACAGTGACTAAATAATACCACCAAACAGTGATGGAATAATACCCTCATACAGTGACTGATAGTACCTCCATACACTGACTTAATAATACCACCATAATGTGAATGAATAATACCACTATACAGTGACTTAATACTACCGTAAAATATGTGAATAATATCACCATACAATGACTGAATAATACCACCATACAGTGACAGAATTATACCTCCATATATTGACTGATTAATAGCACCATACACTGACTGATAATATCAGCACACAGTGACTGATAATTCTGCCATACACTGATTTAATAAAACCACCATACACTGACTGAATAAAACCACCATACACTGACTGAATAAAACCACCATACAGTGAATGAATAAAACCTCCATACAGTGACTGAATAATACCTCCATACACTGACTGAAAATATAACCATACACTGATTATACCACAATATAGTGAATGAATGATACCTCCATACAGTGACTGATTAATAGCACCATACACTGACTGAATAATACCTCCATACAGTGAATGAATAAAACCTCCATACAGTGACTGAATAATACTACTGTACAATGTCTGAATAATACCTCCATACAATGACTGAATAATACCACCATATAGTGACTGAATAATACCATCATACACTGACTGATTAATAGCACCATACACTAACTGATAATATCACCATGCAGTGATGATAATACCACCATACACTGACACAATAATAGCACCATACACTGACTAAATAATACCACCAAACAGTGAATGAATCATACCTCTATGCAGTCACTGAAAGATGCACCGTACAATGTCTGAATATTTCCACCATACAGTGACTCAATAATACCTCCATACAGTGACTGATTAATAGCACCTTACACTGACTGATAATATCACCACACAGTGACTGATAATACCTCCATATAGTGACTAAATAATACCGCCATACACTGACTTAATAATACCTCCATACAGTGACAGAATATTACCACCATACAATGACTGAATAATACCTCCATACAGTGATTGAATATTCCCACCATATAATGACTGAATAATACCTCCATACAGTGACAGAATATTACCTCCATACAGTGGCTGAATAATACCACCATACACTGACTGATAATACCACCATACAGTGACTGAATAATACCACCATTTACTGACTAATAATACCTCCATACAGTAACTGAATAAAATCTTGATACAGTAAGTGAATAATGCCACCATACACTGACTGAATAATACCTCCATACAGTGATTGATAATACCTCCATAATGTGACTGAATAATACCACCATACACTGACTGAATAATACCTCCATACACTGACTGAATAATACCTCCATACATTGACTGATTAATACCGCCATACTGTGACTGATAATACCATAATACACTGACTGATAATACCTCCATACACTGACTGATAATACCTCCATACACTGACTGATAATACCTCCATACACTGACTGATAATACAACCATACACTAACTAATAATTCCACAATATAGTAAATAAATAATACCTCCATACAGTGACTGATAAACCCTTCATACAGTGACTCAATAATACCTCCATACACTGACTGATAATACCACGATACAGTGACTGATAATACCTCCATACAGTGACTGAATGATACCACCATACAGTGACTGATAATACCTTCATACAGTGACTGATCATACCACCATACAGTGACTGATACCACCATACAGTGACTGATAATACCTTCATACAGTGACTGATCATACCACCATACAGTGACTAATACCACCATACAGTGACTGAATAATACCACCATACACTGACTGAATAATACCACCATACACTGATTGAATAATACCTCCATACACTGACTGATAATACCACGATACACTGACTGAATAATACCACTATACAGTGACTGATAATACCTCCATACAGTGACTGATAATACCTTCATACAGTGACTGATCATACCACCATACAGTGACTAATACCACCATACACTGACTGAATAATACCACCATACACTGACTGAATAATACCACCATACACTGATTGAATAATACCACCATACACTGACTGATAATACCACCATAGTGACTGAATAATACCACCATACACTGACTGATTAATACCACCATACAATGACTGATAGTACCACCATACACTGACTGAAAAATACCTCCATACACTGAAGGAATAATACCTCCTGTCACGCTGCGACGTGTGGATGTCACGATGCGGGTTGTGGACCCACTGGGCCGTACCGCGTAGCGGGGATGGCAGCTGGCCAAACCGGAAGGTACACAGTTCAATGGTTCAGTGAGAGTACCTGAGGCAATCGTAGACACGTCCAGAACCAGGCTGTGGGAAGTCGTTCGGTGAGGCGTAGCAGGGTAGTGTAGACTGTAGCACAGCATGGCAGGTAGCACAGCATGGCAATAGCACTAGGTAGCACGGAAACAGGATACGGGATACGGAATACAAGAGCAAGGTACACTGGGAGGCTGGAAGACACTGGGAGACCATAAGCAAGACGAACAACGGGAAAACTAACAACGCTCTGGCAAAGGGCAAGAGGGCAGAGCCCTTTTTATAGCCCAGGGCATCCTGGGCCAGATTACAGTTTTTTCAAAAACGTGCGCACTGGCCCTTTAAGGCGCCTGACTGGGGGCCGACGCTGCAGGCAGGTAAGCTGTCCATGGCCATGGCCGTCGGGGTTAACGACCGATCGATGGGCCGTGGCCATAGACGTTACACCTCCATACACTGACTGATAATACCACAATACACTGACTGAATAATATCACCATACACTGACTAAATAATACCACCGTACAGTGACTGAATAATATCGCCATACACTGACTGAATAATACCACCATACACTGACTAAATAATACCACCGTACAGTGACTGAATAATACCACCATACACTGAATGAATAACACCACCATACACTGACTGAATAATACCACCTTACACTGACTGATAATACCACCATACACTGACTGATAATACCACCATACACTGACTGATAATACCACCATACACTGACTGAATAATACCACCTTACACTGACTGATAATACCACCATACACTGACTGATAATACCACCATACACTGAATGAATAACACCACCATACACTGACTGAATAATACCACCTTACACTGACTAATAATACCACCTTACAGTGACTAATAATACCACCATACAGTGGCTGAATAATACCTCGATATAGTGATCAGTACAGGATAAGTAATGTCATGTACATACATAGTGACTCCACCAGCAGAATAGTGAGTGCAGCTCTGGAGTATAATACAGGATGTAACTCAGGATAAGTAATGTAATGTATGCACACAGTGACTCCACCAGCAGAATAGTGAGTGCAGCTCTGGAGTATAATACAGGATGTAACTCTGTACATTCATTACTTATCCTGTACTGATCCTGAGTTACATCCTGTATTATACTCCAGAGCTGCACTCACTATTCTGCTGGTGCAGTCACTGTGTACATTCATTACTTATCCTGTACTGATCCTCAGTGACTGCACCAGCAGAATAGTGAGTGCAGCTCTGGAGTATAATACAGGATATAACTCAGGATCAGTACAGGATAAGTAATGAATGTACACAGTGACTGCACCAGCAGAATAGTGAGTGCAGCTCTGGAGTATAATACAGGATATAACTCAGGATCAGTACAGGATAAGTAATGTAATGTATGTACACAGTGACTCCACCAGCAGAATAGTGAGTACAGCTCTGAAGTATAATACAGGATGTAACTTAGGATCAGGAACCACACATCAGAACTTTTTTATTGACATAATCAAGGTTTTATAAATACTTAGCAACGTTTTGAACGCAGGGGTCCTTCCTCAGGCAAAAAAATACATTATAAAACAATACATGTGCTGCTGTGAGTGAGTGCTGCAATTCTTACGGTCATTTGTGAATCACCAATAATCATCTCATCATTGACAAATCTTCAATATTAATAATTGTGGTACTAATAGCGTGCCACTGCCTGCTGATACAGACGTCCTGAACATGACATCACCTAATAGTACCACCAAAAATTGGCGTATTGTTCTGTGTCTAGCATTTATACAGGGCCGTCATACTTCAGTCTGTGTCCAAGTGACAATTTGAGTGCCACTCTTGCTGATACAGACAGTCCGATCATTTTTGGATCGTTTTTTTAGGACAGACTTTTTGTTACCTCCGGCCGCCATCTTTTTACCCATAGCCGTATATGTTGCTGTCACTTTGACATTACTGATGCAGTTTATGGTTTAAGGAGCTTGAGACAGTCCTAGAAGACCTCAGAGCGTCACACAAGATTTTTTAGGGCAATCTGGGCACTTTTGTTTCGGACTTAGTGGAATCTGATGGCTGGTTTCGATAGAATCGTACCCAAAACAAATTTTGGGAATTTCGCTTATTTCTAATACCTACAGGGAGCCGCTATGTCTACTAATAGGAATTGTTTCTAATTTTTGGACACTAAGGTGAATTTAATTTTATAGTGTCACTGTAAAGGATCTGCCAGGTACAGCTTCTGTATCCACGCCCATAGATAATCAGTCTGCACCTGCTTCTATGTCTGTGAGACTGACTCCATCTTCCACCACTCAGGGTGGCAGGCTTAGGAGTGGGAGAACCTATCACAGCCTGGCCAGACGGAGCTAGCTCCCGCCCTCTGTCTATTTATACCTGCCTTTCCTGTTCCTCCTTGCTTGTGATTCTTCTCGTTTGGTTTCCTGGCCCTGCTGCAGCTTCTTGTACTATTTGTCCTTGCTTCATATTGACCCTGGCTTACTGACTACTCTCCTGCTCTGCGTTTGGTACCTCGTACACTCCTGGTTTGACTCGGCTCGTTCACTACTCTTGTTGCTCACGGTGTTGCCGTGGGCAACTGCCCCTTTTCGCTTGCTTCTTTGTACCCTTGTCTGTTTGTCTGTCGTGCACTTATTGAGCGTAGGGACCGTCGCCCAGTTGTACCCCATTGCCTAGGGCGGGTCGTTGCAAGTAGGCAGGGACTGAGTGGCGGGTAGATTAGGGCTCACTTGTCTGTCTCCCCACCCCCGTCATTACATAATCACAAGCCCATACCTAGTCTACCCTGGTCCCTGACACCACTATGGACCCCTTTGAGACCCTGGCTCAGCAAATGCAGGGTCTCTCCCTACAGGTACAGGCCCTGGCTCAGAGGGTCAACCAGCCTGACGCTACCATGGTAGTCCCCCTCACCTCACCTCTTGAACCCCACCTCAAGTTGCCCGACCGGTTCTCAGGGGACCGGAAGACTTTTCTCTCCTTTCGGGAGAGTTGTAGGCTCTATTTTCGTTTAAAGCCCCACTCCTCAGGTTCTGAGAGCCAGCGGGTGGGTATAATTATGTCCCGGCTCCCGGAAGGGCCCCAAGAATGGGCCTTCTCCATGGCTCCTGATGCCCCTGAACTTTCCTCCGTTTATCTTTTCTTTTCTGCTCTCGGACTCATATATGACGAGACTGACAGGACTGTCTTTGCCGAGAGTCAGCTGGTGACCTTAAGTCAGGGTAAGAGACCTGTTGAGGAGTATTGTTCTGACTTTCGGAAGTGGTGCGTAGCTTCTCGGTGGAATGACCCTGCCTTAAGGTGCCAGTTTAGGTTGGGTCTGTCGAACGCCCTGAAAGACCTGCTAGTTAGTTATCCCTCTTCTGACTCCCTAGACCAGGTTATGGCTTTAGCGGTATGATTTGACTGACGTCTCAGGGAACGACGACTTGAACGTCTTGGTGCTTTCTCCTCTGACTCCCCCATGATGCCTCCCGAGGTTCCGTTGCTTCATTCCTCTCCGGAAGACTCGGAGGTACCTATGCAACTCGGGGCCTCCGTGTCCCCCCAACAATGTAGAGACTTCCGCAGGAAGAATGGTCTCTGCTTCTACTGTGGGGATGACAAGCATCAAGTGAACAACTGTCCTAGGCGTAAGAATGCAGCCGGAGAACTTCCGCGCCTAAGTGACCATCGGGGAGGTCAATTGGGCGCACAGGTATTTCCCGTAAACATGAAACGTAATAAAATCTCGCTTCCCTTTCAGGTCTCTTTTGGTGGTAGGTCTGCTATCGGCAGTGCCTTCGTGGATTCAGGATCTTCTGCTAATATCATGTCTGTGGAATTTGCTATGTCTCTAGCTATGCCTTTGATTGATTTGCCTAAACCTGTCCCGGTAGTGGGTATCGACTCCACTCCTCTTGCTAATGGTTATTTTACACAGCATACCTGTAAAGGATCTGCCAGGCACAGCTTCGGGGTTAACGCCCATAGGTAATCAGTCTTCACCTGAGTCTATGTCTCTGAGACTGACTCCAGCTTCCACCACTCAGGCTGGCAGGCTTAGGAGTGGGAGAGCCTATCGCAGCCTGGCCAGACTCAGCTAGCTCCCGTCCTCTGTCTATTTATACCTGCCTTTCCTGTTCCTCCTTTGCTTGTGATTCTTCTCGTGTGGTTTCCTGCCCAGCTACAGCTTCTGACTATTTGATCCTGCTCCATATTGACCCCGGCTTACTGACTACTCTCCTGCTCTGCGTTTGGTACCTCGTACACTCCTGGTTTGACTCGGCTCGTTTACCTCTCTTGTTGCTCACGGTGTTGCCGTGGGCAACTGCCCCATTTCCCTTAGCTTTGTGTACCCTTGTCTGTTTGTCTCGTGCACTTACTGAGCGTAGGGACCGCCGCCCAATTGTACCCCGTCGCCTAGGGCGGGTCGTTGCAAGTAGGCAGGGACAGAGTGGCGTGTAGATTAGGGCTCACTTGTCCGTTTCCCTACCCCTATCATTACATAATCACAAGCCCATTACCTAGTCTACCCTGGTCCCTGTCTCTACTATGGACCCCCTTGAGATCCTGGCCCAGCAAATGCAGGGTCTCTCCCTACAGGTCCAGGTCTTGGCTCAGAGGGTCAACCAGCCTGACGCTACCATGGTAGTGCCCCTCACCTCACCTCTTGAACCCCACCTCAAGTTGCCTGACCGGTTCTCAGGGGACCGGAGGACTTTTCTCTCCTTTCGGGAGAGTTGTAGGCTCTACTTTCGCTTAAAGCCTCACTCCTCAGGTTCTGAGAGCCAGCGGGTGGGTATAATTATGTCCCGGCTCCAGGAAGGGCCCCAAGAGTGGGCCTTCTCCTTGGCTCCTGACGCCCCTGAACTTTCCTCCATTTATCTTTCCTTTTCTGCTCTCGGACTCATCTATGACAAGACTGACAAGACTGCTTTTGCCGAGAGTCAGCTGGTGACCTTACGTCAGGTAAGAGACCTGTTGAGGAGTATTGTTCTGACTTTAGGAAGTGGTGCGTAGCTTCTCGGTGGAATGACCCTGCCTTAAGGTGCCAGTTTAGGTTGGGTCTGTCGAACGCCCTGAAAGACCTGCTAGTTAGCTATCCCTCTTCTGACTCCCTAGACCAGGTTATGGCTTTAGTGGTACGACTTGACCGACGTCTCAGGGAACGACAACTTGAACGTTTTTGTGTTTTTCCCTCTGACTCCCCCATGATGCCTCCCGAGGTCCCGTTGCTTCGCTCTTCCACGGAAGACTCTGAGGTACCTATGCAACTCGGGGCCTCCGTGTCCCCCCCGACAACGTAGGGAGTTCCGCAGGAAGAATGGTCTCTGCTTCTATTGTGGGGATGACAAGCATCAAGTGAACACTTGTCCTAGGCATAAGAATAAGCAGCCGGAAAACTTCCGCGCCTAAGTGATCATCGGTGAGGTCACTTGGGCGCACAGGTATTTCCCGTAAATATGAAACGTAATAAGATCTTGCTTCCCTTTCAGGTCTCTTTTGGTGGTAGGTCTGCTACCGGCAGTGCCTTCGTGGATTCAGGGTCTTCTGCTAACATCATGTCTGTGGAATTTGCTATGTCTCTTGCTATGCCTTTGATTGATTTGCCTAAACCTGTCCCAGTAGTGGGTATGGACTCCACTCCTTTTGCTAATGGTTATTTTACACAGCATACCCCTGTTTTTGAACTCCTTGTTGGCTCCATGCATTTGGAGCAGTGCTCTGTACTGTTGATGCAGGGATTGTCGTCCGATTTGGTTTTAGGCCTTCCCTGGTTGCAGTTGCATAGTCCCACGTTTGACTGGAATACTGGGAAGCTTACCAAATGGGGTAATGAATGCGTGACGTCATGTTTTGCTGTTAATTCTATTTCTCCCCCTGAGGAGGTGAACACGCTACCTGAGTTTGTGCAGGACTTCACTGATGTTTTCTCTAAGGAGAAGGAGGCCTCTGAAGTGTTACCTTCTCATAGAGAATACGATTGCGCTATCGAATTGGTACCAGGAGCTAAGCTCCCTAAGGGTAGGATATTTAATCTTTCTTGTCCCGAACGTGAAGCCATGAGAGAGTATATCCAGGAATGCCTGGCCAAGGGTTACATTCGCCCCTCTACTTCTCCGGTAGGTGCTGGCTTCTTCTTCGTAGGGAAGAAGGATGGTGGTCTTAGGCCGTGCATTGACTACCGTAACTTGAATAAGGTCACTGTAAGGAACCAGTATCCCCTTCCTTTGATTCCTGATCTCTTTAATCAGGTTCAGGGGGCCCAATGGTTCTCTAAGTTTGATCTACGGGGGGCGTATAACCTTATCCGCATCAAAGAGGGGGATGAGTGGAAGACTGCGTTTAACACGCCCGAAGGTCATTTCGAATACCTCGCCATGCCCTTTGGGTTGTGTAATGCTCCTGCGGTCTTCCAGAATTTCATAAATGAGATTTTAAGGGATTACCTGGGGGTATTTCTTGTAGTGTACCTTGATGACATACTGGTGTTTTCCAAGGACTTGTCCTCCCACATTGAGCATGTCAGGAAGGTGCTCCAGGTCCTTCGGGAAAACAAACTGTTTGCGAAAACCGAAAAATGTGTGTTTGGGGTACAGGAGATACCATTTTTGGGTCAAATCCTCACTCCTCATGAATTCCGCATGGACCCCACCAAGGTCCAGGCTGTGGCGGAATGGGTCCAACCTGCATCCCTGAAGGCGTTACAGTGTTTCTTGGGGTTCGCTAATTATTACAGGAGATTTATTGCTAACTTCTCGGTCATCGCTAAGCCTCTTACGGACCTCACTTGCAAAGGTGCTGATCTCCTCCACTGGCCTCCTGAGGCTGTCCAGGCTTTTGAGGTCCTTAAGAAGTGCTTTATCTCGGCCCCGGTGCTGGTTCAGCCCAACCAAATGGAGCCATTTATCGTGGAAGTTGAAGCATCCGAGGTGGGAGTGGGGGCTGTCTTGTCCCAGGGTACCAGGTCCCTCACCCATCTCCGTCCCTGTGCCTACTTCTCCAGGAAGTTTTCGCCCACTGAGAGTAACTATGATGTTGGCAACTGCGAACTCTTAGCCATTAAATGGGCATTTGAAGAGTGGCGCCACTTCCTGGAGGGGGCTAGGCACCAGGTAACGGTCCTTACCGACCACAAGAATCTGGTTTTCCTAGAATCTGCCCGGAGGCTTAACCCGAGACAAGCTCGATGGGCGCTATTTTTTACCAGATTCAACTTTTTGGTTACCTATAGGGCTGGGTCTAAAAATATTAAGGCCGATGCACTGTCGCGTAGCTTCATGGCCAGCCCCCCTTCGGAGGAAGATCCTGCTTGTATTCTGCCTCCTAGTATAATCATTTCTTCTATTGATTCTGATTTAGTCTAAGAAATTGCGGCTGATCAAGGTTCAGCTCCCGGGAACCTTCCTGAGGACAAGCTGTTTGTTCCCCTGCAATTCCGGCTAAGGGTACTTAGGGAAAATCATGACTCCGCACTATCTGGTCATCCAGGCGTCCTCGGTACCAAACACCTCATTGCTAGAAACTATTGGTGGCTTGGGTTGCCTAAAGACGTTAAGGCCTACGTCGCCGCTTGTGAGGTTTGTGCTAGGTCCGAGACTCCCAGGTCCCGACCAGCGGGCTTGCTGCGTTCTTTGCCCATTCCCCAGAGACCTTGGACCCATATCTCCATGGATTTTATCACCGATTTGCCTCCATCTCAAGGCAAGTCGGTGGTGTGGGTTGTAGTAGACCGCTTCAGTAAGATGTGCCACTTTGTGCCCTCAAGAAACTACCCAATGCCAAGACGTTAGCTACCTTGTTTGTCAAACACATCCTGCGTCTCCATGGGGTCCCTGTCAATATTGTTTCGGACAGAGGGGTACAATTTGTTTCATTGTTTTGGAGAGCCTTTTGGAAAAAGTTTGGGGATTGATCTGTCCTTCTCCTCTGCCTTCCATCCTGAAACTAATGGCCAAACTGAGAGGACTAATCAGTCTCTAGAACAATATTTAAGGTGTTTTATCTCTGACTGTCAATATGATTGGGTCTCATTCATTCCCCTCGCCGAATTTTCCCTTAATAACCGGGTCAGTAACTCGTCAGGGGTCTCCCCCTTTTTCTGTAATTTTGGGTTTAATCCACGGTTCTCCTCCGTTTCACATGGTAGTTCCAACAATCCCGAGGTAGAGGTCGTTCATCGGGAACTCTGCACAGTCTGGGCCCAGGTTCAGAAGAACCTAGAGGCGTCCCAGAGCGTACAAAAAACTCAGGCTGATAGAAGACGTTCTGCTAACCCCTTGTTTATGGTCGGGGATCTGGTGTGGTTATCGTCTAGGAACTTGCGCCTTAAGGTCCCGTCCAAGAAATTTGCTCCCCGGTTTATTGGGCCGTATAAGGTCATTGAAGTCCTCAATCCTGTCTCCTTCCGACTGGAGTTGCCCCCATCTTTTCGAACACACGACGTGTTTCATGCCTCCCTCCTTAAACGCTGCTCCCCGTCCTTGGTTCCCTCGAGGAAACCTCCTGTTCCCGTTCTCACCCCTGAGGGGGTGGAATTCGAGGTGGCCAAGATTGTGGACAGCAAGATGGTCCAAGGCTCCCTCCAGTACCTGGTCCATTGGAGAGGATACGGGCCTGAGGAGGGGACCTGGGTACCCGCCCGGGATGTTCACGCTGGTGTATTGGTCAGGAAGTTCCACCTTCGTTTCCCCAATAAACCAGGTCCACTTAGAAAGGGTCCGGTGGGCCCTCATAAAAGGGGGGGGTACTGTAAAGGATCTGCCAGGCACAGCTTCGGGGTCAACGCCCATAGATAAGTCTGCACCTGCTTCTATGTCTGTGAGACTGACTCCATCTTCCACCACTCAGGGTGGCAGGCTTAGGAGTGGGAGAGCCTATCACAGCCTGGCCAGACGGAGCTAGCTCCCGCCCTCTGTCTATTTATACCTGCCTTTCCTGTTCCTCCTTGCTTGTGATTCTTCTCGTTTGGTTTCCTGGCCCTGCTGCAGCTTCTTGTACTATTTGTTCTTGCTTCATATTGACCCCAGCTTGCTGACTACTCTCCTGCTCTGTGTTTGGTACCTCGTACACTCCTGGTTTGATTCGGCTTGTTCACTACTCTCCTGCTCTGTGTTTGGTACCTCGTACACTCCTGGTTTGACTCGGCTTGTTCACTACTCCTGTTGCTCACGGTGTTGCCGTGGGCAACTGCCCCTTTCTCCCCCTAGCTCTGTGTACCCTTGTCTGTTTGTCTGTCGTGCACTTATTGAGCGTAGGGACTGTTGCCCAGTTGTACCCTGTCGCCTAGGGCGGGTCGTTGCAAGTAGGCAGGGACCGAGTGGTGGGTAGATTAGGGCTCACTTGTCTGTCTCCCCACCCCCGTCATTACAGTCACATAGTACTCGGCGCTGTAAATCTCATAATAAGACGAGACAAGGAGCCCAAGTAACTTACGACCTACAAAATTTGAAAATAGTCGATCCTAAAGGTCGGAAGACATAGGTTATCTATCTGTAGTAAATAGTTAAGATTAAAAGGAAAATCAATATGTCATCTTAAGGAGGTAATTTTCAGCTTGTGAAGTTAGCGGCAAGTCCGATAGGGCAAGGCATTAGTCTAAACTCTTTGGCCCCAAAGCATCTGATAAGGGTGGTCCCACACATCGCATGTCATTTATATTACTGATCTTCTTATGTGACCACAGGTGCCACTTAATGTGTGCACCCCTATATTAACCCTCTACCTGGGGCAGACTGGTTGGTTTGGCCTGTAGCCAACTCTAAGAAGAGGTCCAATGGAATAGACACTGACTGAGGAAGACAGCAGAAGAAGTAAAAGGAGAAGGATAGTTTATGGGGGATCAGTAAGAAGGTAGAATTTAAGAGAAATCTATTTAGGAGACCGACAGAGAAAGGCGTAGAAGTTATGGGAGGGGGAATATTTCTTGTAGTAGCATTCATGAAGAATTGGAGAGTCAACCGTCATTTTAGACTAGACGGGAGTAGGTGAGAAATTATTGGACTCTAGATACTTATGAACTGTGAAGGTCAGCAGGAGGATCTGTCATTATGGGGTCATGTCATGCATCTGGTTACTAGGAGACACCATGTGAGAATTAGGGTGATTTTTGAGGGACTTCTGGAGATACTATTTGTGCTGAGAATGAGAATTTAAATCCTGGGTGGAGGTTCCCATCCAGACTTTCATTAGAAATATGTCTCCAGGGCTCCTGATCTAGATCTGTGGATTATTTGCAAGGAATTTAGAAATGTTGATGAAAACTGTCAGTTTTCTCCAAAAACACTGCTAAAAATAGCAAAGTCAACTAACGTCTGGACAGAAGCAGACATGAGAGTCATGGACTGCAGGGAACGGGTGCAGAGCTTTGTGGTGAGGTGTATGCAAAGACAGAAAAGTCAGTAGCAAGATACAAGTATATGAAGGGCTGCTGACAACCATATACATTGCCACACCATGACCAGATCCGCAGTCCACACTATCATAACATCTATTTGCTGCAGAAAAGTTGGGGAGCAAATAATTGCCTTAATGTGAAATACAAAAAACAAAGGGGTCCAAGGATGAGCAGACCAAGATATATCAACAGTGTTCACCACTTTAGGGGTCCAAGGATGAGAATACCAAGATATAGCAACAGTTTTCACCACTTTAGGGGTCCAAGTATGAGCAGACCAAGATATATCAACAGTGTTCACCACTTTAGGGGTCCAAGGGTGAGCAGACCAAGATATATCATCAGTGTTCACCACTTTAGGGGTCCAAGGATGAGAAGACCAAGATATAGCAACAGTGTTCACCACTTTAGGGGTCCAAGTATGAGCAGACCAAGATATATCAACAGTGTTCACCACTTTAGGGGTCCAAGGGTGAGCAGACCAAGATATATCATGAGTGTTCACCACTTTAGGGGTCCAAGGATGAGAAGACCAAGATATAGCAACAGTGTTCACCACTTTAGGGGTCCAAGTATGAGCAGACCAAGATATATCAACAGTGTTCACCATTTAAGGGGTCCAAGTATGAGCAGACCATGATATATCAGCAGTGTTCACCACTTTAGGGGTTCAAGGATAAGAAGACCAAGATATATCAACAGTGTTCACCACTTTAGGGGTCCAAGGATAAGAAGACCAAGATATATCAACAGTGTTCACCAATTTAGGGGTCCAAGTATGAGCAGACCATGATATATCAACAGTGTTCACCACTTTAGGGGTCCAATGATGAGCAGACCAATATATATCAACAGTGTTCACCACTTTAGGGGTCCAATGATGAGCAGACCAAGATATATCAACAGTGTTCACCACTTTAGGGGTCCAAGTATGAGCAGACCAGGATATATCAACAGTGTTCACCACTTTAGGGGTCCAAGTATGAGCAGACCAGGATATATCAACAGTGTTCACTACTTTAGGGGTCCAATGATGAGCAGACCAAGATATATCAACAGTGTTCACTACCTTAGGGGTCCAAGTATGAGCAGACCAAGATATATCAACAGTGTTCACCACTTTAGGGGTCCAATGATGAGCAGACCAAGATATATCAACAGTGTTCACCACTTTAGGGGTCCAATGATGAGCAGACCATGATATATCAGCAGTGTTCACCACTTTAGGGGTCCAATGATGAGCAGATGTCTCCTGACCGAGACAGTAGTTTCAGGAAGACCTATCTATGGGTTAAACACATAGAAATGAGAGAAAATGTTCTCAACTACAGACCTAACATGCTTTGGTTGGGAACTTATATGTTACCAGAATACCCAGGTCCTTCTCTTTTTCCATTAACCCCAGTTTTATTCCATTTAATGTATATGAATTAATGCTATTATTGCCTCCTAGGTGCATTACTTTACATTTATCAACATTACATTTCATCTGCCATGTTTTTTCCCAGGTTGCAGCTTATCGAGGTCTTTGTCAGGTTTTTATAGTCAAGCTGAGATTTAAGTCTCCTACAAAGTTTTGTATCGTCAGCAAAAACTGTCACCTTCTATCAATCCCATCCACAAGGCCATTAATAAAGAGATTAAAAAGAATTGGGGCTAACACCGATCGTGGTCTCCACTGCCCCAGTACCGATCCTTGTGGTCTTCGCTGCTCCCAGTACAGATCCTTGTGGTACCCACTGCCCCCTGTACAGATCCCTGTGGTCTCCACTGCCCCAGTACAGATCCTTGTGGTCCCTTCTGCCCCAGTACAGTTCCTTGTGGTCCCCACTGCTCCCAGTACAGATCCTTGTGGTCCCCTCTGCCCCGAGTACAGATCCTTGTGGTCCCCACTGCACTGCCCCAGTACAGATCCGTATGGTACCCACTGCTCCAGTACAGATCCTTGTGGTCCCCACTGCCCCAGTACAGATCCTTGTGGTCCCCACTGCCCCAGTACAGATCCTTGTCGTCTCCACTGCTCCCAGTACAGATCATCGTGGTACCCACTGCCCCCAGTACAGATCCTTGTGGTACCCACTGCTCCCAGTACAGATCCTTGTGTTCCCCACTGCACTGCCCCAGTACAGATCCTTATGGTACCCACTGCTCCAGTACAGATCCTTGTGGTACCCACTGCCCCCAGTACAGATCCTTGTGGTCCCCACTGCCCCCAGTACAGATCCTTATCGTCTCCACTGCTCCCAGTACAGATCATCGTGGTACCCACTGCCCCCAATACAGATCCTTGTGGTACCCACTGCTCCCAGTACAGATCCTTGTGGTCCCCACTGTTCCCAGTACAGATCCTTGTGGTCCCTGCTGCTCCCAATAAAGTTCCTTGTGGTACCCACTGCCCCCAGTACAGATCCTTGTGGTCCCCTCTGCCCCCAGTACAGATCCTTGTGGTCCCCACTACTCCAAGTACAGAGCCTTGTGGTCCCCACTGCTCCCAGTGCAGAACCTTATGGTCCCCACTGCCCCAGTACAGATCCTTGTGGTCTTCGCTGCTCCCAGTACAGATCCTTGTGGTCCCCACTGCTCCCAGTACAGATCCTTGTGGTCCCCTCTGCCCCGAGTACAGATCCTTGTGGTCTACACTGCACTGCCCCAGTACAGAACCTTATGGTACCCACTGCCCCAGTACAGATGCTTGTGGTACCCACTGCCCCCAGTACAGATCCTTGTGGTACCCACTGCTCCCAGTACAGATCCTTGTGGTCCCCACTGCACTGCCCCAGTACAGATCCTTATGGTACCCACTGCTCCAGTACAGATGCTTGTGGTACCCACTGCCCCCAGTACAGATCCTTGTGGTCCCCACTGCCCCCAGTACAGATCCTTGTCGTCTCCACTGCTCCCAGTACAGAACATCGTGGTACCCACTGCCCCCTGTGCAGATCCTTGAGGTACCCACTCCTCCCAGTACAGATCCTTGTGGTCCCCACTGTTCCCAGTACAGATCCTTGTGGTCCCTTCTGCTCCCAATAAAGTTCCTTGTGGTACCCACTGCCCCCAGTACAGATCCTTGTGGTCCCCTCTGCCCCCAGTACAGAGCCTTGTGGCAACCACTGCTCCCAGTACAGATCCCTGTGGTCTCCGCTGCTCCCAGTACAGATCGATGTGGTCCCCACTGCACTGCCCAGTACAGATCCTTATGGTACCCACTGACCCAGTACAGATCCTTGTGGTCCCCTCTGCCCCAGTACAGATCCTTGTGGTACCCACTGCTCCCAGTACAGTTCTTTGTGGTCCCCACTGCCCCCTGTGCAGATCCTTGTGGTACCCACTGCTCCCAGTACAGATCCTTGTGGTACCCACTGCCCAAGTACAGATTCTTGTGGTACCCACTGCCCCCTGTACAAATCCTTCTGGTACCCACCGCTCCCAGTAAAGATCCTTGTGGTACCCACTGCCCCCAGTACAGATCTTTGTGGTCCCCTCTTTCCCCAGTACAGATCCTTGTGGTTCCCACTGCCCCAGTACAGATCCTTGTGGTCTTCGCTGCCCCCAGTACAGATCCTTGTGGTACCCACTGCCCCCAGTACAGATCCTTGTCGTCTTCACTGCTCCCAGTACCAATCATCATGGTACCCACTGCCCCCAGTACAGATCCTTATAGTCCCCACTGCTCCCAGTACAGATCATTGTGGTCTCCACTGCACCCAGTACAGATCCTTGTGGTCTCCACTGCTCCCAGTACAGATCACTGTGGCACCCACTGCTCCCAGTACAGATTCTTGTGGCACCCACTGCCCCAGTACCAATCCTTGTGGTACCCACTGCCCCAAGTACAGATCCTTGTGGTCCCCACTGCTCCCAGTACAGATCCTTATGGTCCCCACTGCCCCCAGTACAGATCCTTGTGGTCTCCACTACTCCCAGTACAGATCCTTGTGGTCTCCACTGCTCTCCGTACAGATCCTTGTGGTCTCCACTGCTCCCAGAACAGATCCTTGTAGTCCCCACTGCCCCCAGTACAGATCCTTGTGGTCCCCACTGCCCCCAGTACAGATCCTTGTGGTCTCCACTGCTCCCAGTACAGATCCTTATGGTCCCCACTGCTCCCAGTACAGATCCTTGTGGTCTTCACTGCTCCCAGTACAGATCCTTGTGGTATCCGTTTCTCCTAGTACAGATACTTGTGGTCTCCACTGCTCCCAGTACAAATCCTTGTGGTCCCAACTGCTCCTAGTACAGATTCTTGTGGTGTCCATTTCTCCAAGTACAGATACTTGTGGTGTCCACTGCTCCCAGTCCAGATCCCTGTGGTCTCCGCTGCTCCCAGCACAGATCCTTGTGGTACCCACTGCTCCCAATACAGATCCTTTTGGTATCCACTTCCCCCAGTACAGATCCTTGTGGTCTCCACTGCTCCCAGTACAGATCCTTTTGGTGTCCACTGCTCCCAGTACAGATCCTTGTGTGTCCACTTCTCCTAGTACAGATCCCTGTGGTGTCCACTGTTCCCAGTACAGATCCTTCTGGTGTCCACCTCTCCTAATACAGATCCTTTTGGTGTCCACTTCTTCCAGTACAGATCCTTGTGGTGTCCACTTCTCCCACTACAGATCCTTGTGATCTCCACTGCTCCCAGTACAGATCCTTGTGGTACCCACTGCTCCCAGTACAGATCCTTGTGGTCCATGCTGCTTCCAGTACAGATCTGTGTGGTCCCCACTGCCCCCAGTACAGATCCTTGTGGTACCCACTGCTCCCAGTACAGATCCTTATGGTCCCCACTGCCCCATTACAGATACTTGTGGTCTTCGCTGCTCCCAGTACAGATCCTTGTGGTCCCCACTGCTCCCAGTACAGATCCTTGTGGTCCCCTCTGCCCCGAGTACAGATCCTTGTGGTCTACACTGCACTGCCCCAGTACAGAACCTTATGGTACCCACTGCCCCAGTACAGATGCTTGTGGTACCCACTGCCCCCAGTACAGATCCTTGTGGTACCCACTGCTCCCAGTACAGATCCTTGTGGTCCCCACTGCACTGCCCCAGTACAGATCCTTATGGTACCCACTGCTCCAGTACAGATGCTTGTGGTACCCACTGCCCCCAGTACAGATCCTTGTGGTCCCCACTGCCCCCAGTACAGATCCTTGTCGTCTCCACTGCTCCCAGTACAGAACATCGTGGTACCCACTGCCCCCTGTGCAGATCCTTGAGGTACCCACTCCTCCCAGTACAGATCCTTGTGGTCCCCACTGTTCCCAGTACAGATCCTTGTGGTCCCTTCTGCTCCCAATAAAGTTCCTTGTGGTACCCACTGCCCCCAGTACAGATCCTTGTGGTCCCCTCTGCCCCCAGTACAGAGCCTTGTGGCAACCACTGCTCCCAGTACAGATCCCTGTGGTCTCCGCTGCTCCCAGTACAGATCGATGTGGTCCCCACTGCACTGCCCAGTACAGATCCTTATGGTACCCACTGACCCAGTACAGATCCTTGTGGTCCCCTCTGCCCCAGTACAGATCCTTGTGGTACCCACTGCTCCCAGTACAGTTCTTTGTGGTCCCCACTGCCCCCTGTGCAGATCCTTGTGGTACCCACTGCTCCCAGTACAGATCCTTGTGGTACCCACTGCCCAAGTACAGATTCTTGTGGTACCCACTGCCCCCTGTACAAATCCTTCTGGTACCCACCGCTCCCAGTAAAGATCCTTGTGGTACCCACTGCCCCCAGTACAGATCTTTGTGGTCCCCTCTTTCCCCAGTACAGATCCTTGTGGTTCCCACTGCCCCAGTACAGATCCTTGTGGTCTTCGCTGCCCCCAGTACAGATCCTTGTGGTACCCACTGCCCCCAGTACAGATCCTTGTCGTCTTCACTGCTCCCAGTACCAATCATCATGGTACCCACTGCCCCCAGTACAGATCCTTATAGTCCCCACTGCTCCCAGTACAGATCATTGTGGTCTCCACTGCACCCAGTACAGATCCTTGTGGTCTCCACTGCTCCCAGTACAGATCACTGTGGCACCCACTGCTCCCAGTACAGATTCTTGTGGCACCCACTGCCCCAGTACCAATCCTTGTGGTACCCACTGCCCCAAGTACAGATCCTTGTGGTCCCCACTGCTCCCAGTACAGATCCTTATGGTCCCCACTGCCCCCAGTACAGATCCTTGTGGTCTCCACTACTCCCAGTACAGATCCTTGTGGTCTCCACTGCTCTCCGTACAGATCCTTGTGGTCTCCACTGCTCCCAGAACAGATCCTTGTAGTCCCCACTGCCCCCAGTACAGATCCTTGTGGTCCCCACTGCCCCCAGTACAGATCCTTGTGGTCTCCACTGCTCCCAGTACAGATCCTTATGGTCCCCACTGCTCCCAGTACAGATCCTTGTGGTCTTCACTGCTCCCAGTACAGATCCTTGTGGTATCCGTTTCTCCTAGTACAGATACTTGTGGTCTCCACTGCTCCCAGTACAAATCCTTGTGGTCCCAACTGCTCCTAGTACAGATTCTTGTGGTGTCCATTTCTCCAAGTACAGATACTTGTGGTGTCCACTGCTCCCAGTCCAGATCCCTGTGGTCTCCGCTGCTCCCAGCACAGATCCTTGTGGTACCCACTGCTCCCAATACAGATCCTTTTGGTATCCACTTCCCCCAGTACAGATCCTTGTGGTCTCCACTGCTCCCAGTACAGATCCTTTTGGTGTCCACTGCTCCCAGTACAGATCCTTGTGTGTCCACTTCTCCTAGTACAGATCCCTGTGGTGTCCACTGTTCCCAGTACAGATCCTTCTGGTGTCCACCTCTCCTAATACAGATCCTTTTGGTGTCCACTTCTTCCAGTACAGATCCTTGTGGTGTCCACTTCTCCCACTACAGATCCTTGTGATCTCCACTGCTCCCAGTACAGATCCTTGTGGTCCCCACTGCTCCCAGTACAGATCCTTGTGGTACCCACTGCTCCCAGTACAGATCCTTGTGGTCCATGCTGCTTCCAGTACAGATCTGTGTGGTCCCCACTGCCCCCAGTACAGATCCTTGTGGTACCCACTGCTCCCAGTACAGATCCTTATGGTCCCCACTGCCCCGTTACAGATACTTGTGGTCCATGCTGCTCCCAGTACAGATCCTTGTGGTCCCCGCTGCTGACTTCAGCCCATTTTGAGTAAGTTACATTTATAACAACTCTGTTTTCTGTCCCTTAATCAATTCTTTACACACTTTGCATACACATTCCCCAGTCCCTGTGTCTGTAGCTTCAGAACAAGACTGTTTTGTGGTACAATATTGAATGATTTTGCAGAACCCAGATATATAATTTTCGCCGCATGACCAACATCCAGATTGCACTCACCTCCTCGTAGAACCCGAGCATGTTGGTTGGGCATGAGCTGTTTTTCGCGACTCCATGCTGGTTTTCAGTTATAAGACTTTTCTCTGCTATATACTTTTGTAGTTCATCTCTTAGAATACCCTCAAATATTTTACATACAACAGGTGTCAGACTTACTGGACTAGAATACTCTCAAATATTTTACATAAGATGTCAGACTTACTGGACGGTAGTTACTCGGTTCCACCTTCTTTAATATTGGCACAACATCAGCCATCCTCCAATCCTGTGGCACTGATTCTGTTACAAGAGTCTAAGAAGATGAGATACAATGGTCTGTCCAATACTGAGCTCAATTCACCTAATACTCGTGGATGAATGCCGCCAGGGCTGGGGGCTTTATCAATATTTAATTTGCTCAGACGCAGCTGTTCTTCCTCCTGTTATGCCGCTAATATTGGGTGGGACCTTGATCACTGTCCCCCTGAATATCTGGTACTGGCAGCTCATTAGTGAACACAGAGCAAAAGTATGTGTTTAATATCTCAGCCCTCCCTTTGTCCTCTACAATTGTATTCCCATGCTCATCTTTAAGAGGGACAATATTATCAGATTTGTTCTTTTTGGCATTAATATGTGTCACAATCTGTGGGTATGTGGACCCACTGGGCCGTACCGCCGTAGCGGGATAGCAGCTGGCCAAACAGAGTACCAAGGAAAGTCTATAGTCTGAGCAAGGGTACCGGTAGTGGTTCAGGCAGTAGCGATGACTAGGCTCAGATGGGACCTTGGCAGCAGACACCAGGCGTGGTGTAACACAGCACACAGATCGGTGGTACAACACGACTCCAACTCTTTAAGTCATAGGAACAGGGTAGCACGGGATACAGGATACATGTAGCAGGTACAGGGAACAATGGGAACTGGAAGACACTAAGGGACCATTTGCTAGACTGACATGGGAAAACACAACAACGCTCAGGCAATGGGTGAAGGGGCAGGGCCCTTCTTATAATCCAGTGTGATCATGGGTTGATTAGACAATTCTTAACATGTGTGTGCGCTGGCCCTTTGAGGCCGAGACTGAGCTCGCACACGCACCCTAGTGGTCACTGCAAGCCAGGACGGCTGCATGTGCTGGTATCTCCGGGGAGGAAGGCGTCGGCAGGATGAGAGGGGTGTTTGCGGTCTGTGACCGCGGACGTTACAATATATTTAGAACATTTTTTGGGGATTTATTAGCGATTTGTTTTTCTGTAGATAACCTTGCAACTTGATTTCATTCTTAAATTTTCTATTGAGACCTTTGTAAGTCTGGAATGCTTCTTAGGAGCCCTCGGCCGTCAATGTTTTGAATGCTTTTTGTTTTTGTTTTACTATATTCAGTAATTCCCGAGTGAATTTTGCTTTCTTAAAATTCCAGGTTTTTGTTGCTCTGTTTTCTTGAGAATGAGATCATGGTTAAGAATGATTGCTCGGTGTATGTTACTAAACCCACTGATCATAGCGGTGCCATAATAGCCGGACATCGAGGGGCATAGAGATCCTGTGACGTCACCCACAGGAGGTGACTATGATTCACAACTGGACGCCGACTTTAATGCAAAGCTAGAAGTCAACCAGTGACAATGTCCCTAATGCACAATCCAGCGCTAACTTTGTGCCAGAACTATGCAGTTAATGAGTCCAGTGGAATCCAATTAAAATGGTTATTAAGGGCGTAACCGTGAGCAAAAGGGAACGCGAGTAATCCTCTCACATTCCTCAATATCAGGGAGATTACGGGGGAAGGGAGGGATTATACTCTCATAGGAAATTTAGAGGGGTTAATTTTTTTTTATCCATTAATAATATAGTGGTGACATTTTCTATACAGACTGTAACCACTACCATCATTCTGGTACCCATGAGCTAGCAATCTAATCTCTCTGCCTCACACACAATGTATCACTACTGTCACACACATTAATTAACCCACAGCTGACTATCTGATTAATGGAATAACTCTATATAAATATCAACCCTACATTTAATGTAAAAGTAACAGATAACATTTCAGTAGACCGTATGCCAGCCGTCACCACAGATAGGCATATCATTTGCTTGTAACTCCACCAACCAAGGATCATTTCCCACCAGCTGCGACAATTTACAGAGAAACCTACAAGAAAAATGAAAGTAATAAAAAGTTAAAGCAAAAGGAGAGGGGAGGAGGGAGATGCAGCTGCCAAAGTGGAAGAGACAGCCCACAGGAGGAGCTTATAAGACCAGCCACTAAACCAATCAGAGACCAGCCTGGGAAAAGGAAGGCGTGGGATAAACCTCAACTAAAGACCAGCCCCTAAACCAATCAGAGACCAGCCTGGGAAAAGGAAGGTGTGGGATAAACCTCAACTAAAGACCAGCCCCTAAACCAATCAGAGACCAGCATGGGAAAAGGAAGGTGTGGGATGAACCTCAACCAATGACCTGGGTTGACACATGTTGAGTGGCTCCTGTGGCAAAAGTTGGTGGAGTGAGGTCCTACTATTAGTTGTATTAAGTAATTTCCTGTAATATATCTTTCATTTCTGGGGTGGAAACTAAAAGATCCAAAAGCGGCCATGACATATCCATCTAACGGTCTTATCTCTTCCTTTCAGGTCCTGACCATCATCACTGGAGCTACACAGGTAAGAATATGAGACCTGTCTAATCAGGTCATGTAATCAGACAGTATATATTATAATACAGGATATTAAAAAAGGAGCGGGAGGTTAGAAAACCATATATAGAAATAATACAGATTATTACAGGAGGAGCTGGAGGATATAAGACAGTATATAGTAATTATACAGGTTATTACAGGAGGAGCTGGAGGATATAAGACAGTATATAGTAATAATACAGGTTATTACAGGAGGAGCTGGAGGATATAAGACAGTATATAGTAATTATACAGGTTATTACAGGAGGAGCAGGAGGATATAAGACAGTATATAGTAATAATACAGGTTACTACAGGAGGAGCTGGAGGATATAAGGCAGTATATAGTAATAATACAGGTTATTACAGGAGGAGCTGGAGGATATAAGACAGTATATAGTAATAATACAGGTTATTACAGGAGGAGCTGGAGGATATAAGACAGTATATAGTAATAATACAGGTTATTACAGGAGGAGCTGGAGGATATAAGACAGTATATAGTAATAATACAGGTTATTACAGGAGGAGCTGGAGGATATAAGACAGTATATAGTAATTATACAGGTTATTACAGGAGGAGCTGGAGGATATAAGACAGTATATAATAATAATACAGGTTATTACAGGAGGAGCTGGAGGATATAAGACAGTATATAGTAATAATACAGGTTATTACAGGAGGAGCTGGAGGATATAAGACAGTATATAGTAATAATACAGTTTATTACAGGAGGAGCTGGAGGATATAAGACAGTATATAGTAATAATACAGGTTATTACAGGAGGAGCTGGAGGATATAAGACAGTATATAGTAATAATACAGTTTATTACAGGAGGAGCTGGAGGATATAAGACAGTATATAGTAATAATACAGGTTATTACAGGAGGAGCTGGAGGATATAAGACAGTATATAGTAATAATGCAGGTTATTACAGGAGGAGCTGGAGGATATAAGACAGTATATAGTAATAATACAGGTTATTACAGGAGGAGCTGGAGGATATAAGGCAGTATATAGTAATAATACAGGTTATTACAGGAGGAGCTGGAGGATATAAGACAGTATATAGTAATAATACAGGTTATTACAGGAGGAGCTGGAGGATATAAGGCAGTATATAGTAATAATACATGTTATTACAGGAGGAGCTGGAGGATATAAGGCAGTATATAGTAATAATACAGGTTATTACAGGAGGAGGGGGAGGATATAAGACAGTATATAGTAATTATACAGGTTATTACAGGAGGAGCTGGAGGATATAAGACAGTATATAGTAATAATACAGGTTATTACAGGAGGAGCTGGAGGATATAAGGCAGTATATAATAATACAGGTTATTACAGGAGGAGCTGGAGGATATAAGACAGTATATAGTAATAATACAGGTTATTACAGGAGGAGCTGGAGGATATAAGACAGTATATAGTAATTATACAGGTTATTACAGGAGGAGCAGGAGGATATAAGACAGTATATAGTAATAATACAGGTTACTACAGGAGGAGCTGGAGGATATAAGGCAGTATATAGTAATAATACAGGTTATTACAGGAGGAGCTGGAGGATATAAGACAGTATATAGTAATAATACAGGTTATTACAGGAGGAGCTGGAGGATATAAGACAGTATATAGTAATAATACAGGTTATTACAGGAGGAGCTGGAGGATATAAGACAGTATATAGTAATAATACAGGTTATTACAGGAGGAGCTGGAGGATATAAGACAGTATATAGTAATTATACAGGTTATTACAGGAGGAGCTGGAGGATATAAGACAGTATATAATAATAATACAGGTTATTACAGGAGGAGCTGGAGGATATAAGACAGTATATAGTAATAATACAGGTTATTACAGGAGGAGCTGGAGGATATAAGACAGTATATAGTAATAATACAGTTTATTACAGGAGGAGCTGGAGGATATAAGACAGTATATAGTAATAATACAGGTTATTACAGGAGGAGCTGGAGGATATAAGACAGTATATAGTAATAATACAGTTTATTACAGGAGGAGCTGGAGGATATAAGACAGTATATAGTAATAATACAGGTTATTACAGGAGGAGCTGGAGGATATAAGACAGTATATAGTAATAATGCAGGTTATTACAGGAGGAGCTGGAGGATATAAGACAGTATATAGTAATAATACAGGTTATTACAGGAGGAGCTGGAGGATATAAGGCAGTATATAGTAATAATACAGGTTATTACAGGAGGAGCTGGAGGATATAAGACAGTATATAGTAATAATACAGGTTATTACAGGAGGAGCTGGAGGATATAAGGCAGTATATAGTAATAATACATGTTATTACAGGAGGAGCTGGAGGATATAAGGCAGTATATAGTAATAATACAGGTTATTACAGGAGGAGGGGGAGGATATAAGACAGTATATAGTAATTATACAGGTTATTACAGGAGGAGCTGGAGGATATAAGACAGTATATAGTAATAATACAGGTTATTACAGGAGGAGCTGGAGGATATAAGGCAGTATATAATAATACAGGTTATTACAGGAGGAGCTGGAGGATATAAGACAGTATATAGTAATAATACAGGTTATTACAGGAGGAGCTGGAGGATATAAGACAGTATATAGTAATAATACAGGTTATTACAGGAGGAGCTGGAGCATATAAGACAGTATATAGTAATATTACAGGTTATTACAGGAGGAGCTGGAGGATATAAGACAGTATATAGTAATAATACAGGTTATTACAGGAGGAGCTGGAGGATATAAGACAGTATATAGTAATAATACAGGTTATTACAGGAGGAGCTGGAGGATATAAGGCAGTATATATAGTAATAACACAGGTTATTACAGGAGGAGCTGGAGGATATAAGACAGTATATATAGTAATAATACAGGTTATTACAGGAGGAGCTGGAGGATATAAGACAGTATATATAGTAATAATACAGGTTATTACAGGAGGAGCTGGAGGATATAAGACAGTATATAGTAATAATACAGGTTATTACAGGAGGAGCTGGAGGATATAAGACCGTATATATAGTAATAATACAGGTTATTACAGGAGGAGCTGGAGGATATAAGACAGTATATAGTAATAATACAGGTTATTACAGGAGGAGCTGGAGGATATAAGACAGTATATAATAATAATACAGGTTATTACAGGAGGAGCTGGAGGATATAAGACAGTATATAGTAATAATACAGGTTATTACAGGAGGACCTGGAGGATATAAGACCGTATATATAGTAATAATACAGGTTATTACAGGAGGAGCTGGAGGATATAAGACAGTATATAGTAATAATACAGGTTATTACAGGAGGAGCTGGAGGATATAAGACAGTATATAGTAATAATACAGGTTATTACAGGAGGACCTGGAGGATATAAGACCGTATATATAGTAATAATACAGGTTATTACAGGAGGAGCTGGAGGATATAAGACAGTATATAGTAATAATACAGATTATTACAGGAGGAGCTGGAGGATATAAGACAGTATATAGTAATAATACAGGTTATTACAGGAGGACCTGGAGGATATAAGACCGTATATATAGTAATAATACAGGTTATTACAGGAGGAGCTGGAGGATATAAGACAGTATATAGTAATAATACAGGTTATTACAGGAGGAGCTGGAGGATATAAGGCAGTATATAATAATACAGGTTATTACAGGAGGAGCTGGAGGATATAAGACAGTATATATAGTAATAATACAGGTTATTACAGGAGGAGCTGGAGAATATAAGACAGTATATAGTAATAATACAGGTTATTATAGGAGGAGCTGGAGGATATAAGGCAGTATATAGTAATAATACAGGTTATTACAGGAGGAGCTGGAGGATATAAGACCGTATATATAGTAATAATACAGGTTATTACAGGAGGCGCTGGAGGATATAAGACAGTATATAGTAATAATACAGGTTATTACAGGAGGAGCTGGAGGATATAAGACAGTATATAGTAATAATACAGGTAATTACAGGAGGAGCTGGAGGATATAAGACAGTATATAGTAATAATACAGGTTATTACAGGAGGAGCTGGAGGATAGAAGGCAGTATATAGTAATAATACAGGTTATTACAGGAGGAGCTGGAGGATAGAAGGCAGTATATAGTAATAATACAGGTTATTACAGGAGGAGCTGGAGGATATAAGACAGTATATAGTAATAATACAGGTTATTACAGGAGGAGCTGGAGGATATAAGACAGTATATAGTAATAATACAGGTTATTACAGGAGGAGCTGGAGGATATAAGACAGTATATAGTAATAATACAGGTTATTACAGGAGGAGATGGAGAATATAAGACAGTATATAGTAATAATACAGGTTATTACAGGAGGAGCTGGAGGATATAAGGCAGTATATAGTAATAATACAGGTTATTACAGGAGGAGCTGGAGGATATAAGACAGTATATATAGTAATAATACAGGATATTACAGGAGGAGCTGGAGGATATAAGGCAGTATATAGTAATAATACATGTTATTACAGGAGGAGCTGGAGGATATAAGGCAGTATATAGTAATAATACAGGTTATTACAGGAGGCGCTGGAGGATATAAGACAGTATATAGTAATAATACAGGTTATTACAGGAGGAGGGGGAGGATATAAGACAGTATATAGTAATTATACAGGTTATTACAGGAGGAGCTGGAGGATATAAGACAGTATATAGTAATAATACAGGTTATTACAGGAGGAGCTGGAGGATATAAGGCAGTATATAATAATACAGGTTATTACAGGAGGAGCTGGAGGATATAAGACAGTATATATAGTAATAATACAGGTTATTACAGGAGGAGCTGGAGGATATAAGACAGTATATAGTAATAATACAGGTTATTACAGGAGGAGCTGGAGGATATAAGACCGTATATATAGTAATAATACAGGTTATTACAGGAGGAGCTGGAGGATATAAGACAGTATATAGTAATAATACAGGTTATTACAGGAGGAGCTGGAGGATATAAGACAGTATATAATAATAATACAGGTTATTACAGGAGGAGCTGGAGGATATAAGACAGTATATAGTAATAATACAGGTTATTACAGGAGGACCTGGAGGATATAAGACCGTATATATAGTAATAATACAGGTTATTACAGGAGGAGCTGGAGGATATAAGACAGTATATAGTAATAATACAGGTTATTACAGGAGGAGCTGGAGGATATAAGACAGTATATAGTAATAATACAGGTTATTACAGGAGGACCTGGAGGATATAAGACCGTATATATAGTAATAATACAGGTTATTACAGGAGGAGCTGGAGGATATAAGACAGTATATAGTAATAATACAGATTATTACAGGAGGAGCTGGAGGATATAAGACAGTATATAGTAATAATACAGGTTATTACAGGAGGACCTGGAGGATATAAGACCGTATATATAGTAATAATACAGGTTATTACAGGAGGAGCAGGAGGATATAAGGCAGTATATAATAATACAGGTTATTACAGGAGGAGCTGGAGGATATAAGACAGTATATAGTAATAATACAGGTTATTACAGGAGGAGCTGGAGGATATAAGGCAGTATATAATAATACAGGTTATTACAGGAGGAGCTGGAGGATATAAGACAGTATATATAGTAATAATACAGGTTATTACAGGAGGAGCTGGAGAATATAAGACAGTATATAGTAATAATACAGGTTATTATAGGAGGAGCTGGAGGATATAAGGCAGTATATAGTAATAATACAGGTTATTACAGGAGGAGCTGGAGGATATAAGACCGTATATATAGTAATAATACAGGTTATTACAGGAGGCGCTGGAGGATATAAGACAGTATATAGTAATAATACAGGTTATTACAGGAGGAGCTGGAGGATATAAGACAGTATATAGTAATAATACAGGTAATTACAGGAGGAGCTGGAGGATATAAGACAGTATATAGTAATAATACAGGTTATTACAGGAGGAGCTGGAGGATAGAAGGCAGTATATAGTAATAATACAGGTTATTACAGGAGGAGCTGGAGGATAGAAGGCAGTATATAGTAATAATACAGGTTATTACAGGAGGAGCTGGAGGATATAAGACAGTATATAGTAATAATACAGGTTATTACAGGAGGAGCTGGAGGATATAAGACAGTATATAGTAATAATACAGGTTATTACAGGAGGAGCTGGAGGATATAAGACAGTATATAGTAATAATACAGGTTATTACAGGAGGAGATGGAGAATATAAGACAGTATATAGTAATAATACAGGTTATTACAGGAGGAGCTGGAGGATATAAGGCAGTATATAGTAATAATACAGGTTATTACAGGAGGAGCTGGAGGATATAAGACAGTATATATAGTAATAATACAGGATATTACAGGAGGAGCTGGAGGATATAAGGCAGTATATAGTAATAATACATGTTATTACAGGAGGAGCTGGAGGATATAAGGCAGTATATAGTAATAATACAGGTTATTACAGGAGGCGCTGGAGGATATAAGACAGTATATAGTAATAATACAGGTTATTACAGGAGGAGGGGGAGGATATAAGACAGTATATAGTAATTATACAGGTTATTACAGGAGGAGCTGGAGGATATAAGACAGTATATAGTAATAATACAGGTTATTACAGGAGGAGCTGGAGGATATAAGGCAGTATATAATAATACAGGTTATTACAGGAGGAGCTGGAGGATATAAGACAGTATATAGTAATAATACAGGTTATTACAGGAGGAGCTGGAGGATATAAGACAGTATATAGTAATAATACAGGTTATTACAGGAGGAGCTGGAGGATATAAGACAGTATATATAGTAATAATACAGGTTATTACAGGAGGAGCTGGAGGATATAAGACAGTATATAGTAATAATACAGGTTATTACAGGAGGAGCTGGAGGATATAAGACAGTATATAGTAATAATACAGGTTATTACAGGAGGAGCTGGAGGATATAAGACCGTATATATAGTAATAATACAGGTTATTACAGGAGGAGCTGGAGGATATAAGACAGTATATAGTAATAATACAGGTTATTACAGGAGGAGCTGGAGGATATAAGACAGTATATAATAATAATACAGGTTATTACAGGAGGAGCTGGAGGATATAAGACAGTATATAGTAATAATACAGGTTATTACAGGAGGAGCTGGAGGATATAAGACAGTATATAGTAATAATACAGGTTATTACAGGAGGACCTGGAGGATATAAGACCGTATATATAGTAATAATACAGGTTATTACAGGAGGAGCTGGAGGATATAAGACAGTATATAGTAATAATACAGGTTATTACAGGAGGACCTGGAGGATATAAGACCGTATATATAGTAATAATACAGGTTATTACAGGAAGAGCTGGAGGATATAAGACAGTATATAGTAATAATACAGATTATTACAGGAGGAGCTGGAGGATATAAGACAGTATATAGTAATAATACAGGTTATTACAGGAGGACCTGGAGGATATAAGACCGTATATATAGTAATAATACAGGTTATTACAGGAGGAGCTGGAGGATATAAGACAGTATATAGTAATAATACAGGTTATTACAGGAGGAGCTAGAGGATATAAGGCAGTATATAGTAATAATACAGGTTATTACAGGAGGAGATGGAGAATATAAGACCGTATATAGTAATAATACAGGTTATTACAGGAGGAGCTGGAGGATATAAGACCGTATATATAGTAATAATACAGGTTATTACAGGAGGAGCTGGAGGATATAAGACAGTATATAGTAATAATACAGGTTATTACAGGAGGAGCTGGAGGATATAAGACAGTATATAGTAATAATACAGGTTATTACAGGAGGAGCTGGAGGATATAAGACAGTATATAGTAATAATACAGGTTATTACAGGAGGAGCTGGAGGATATAAGACAGTATATAATAATACAGGTTATTACAGGAGGAGCTGGAGGATATAAGACAGTATATAGTAATAATACAGGTTATTACAGGAGGAGCTGGAGGATATAAGACACTATATAGTAATAATACAGGTTACTACAGGAGGAGCTGGAGGATATAAGACAGTATATAGTAATAATACAGGTTACTACAGGAGGAGCTGGAGGATATAAGACAGTATATAGTAATAATACAGGTTATTACAGGAGGAGCAGGAGGATATAAGACAGTATATAGTAATAATACAGGTTATTACAGGAGGACCTGGAGGATATAAGACAGTATATAGTAATAATACAGGTTATTACAGGAGGAGCTGGAGGATATAAGACAGTATATAGTAATAATACAGGATATTACAGGAGGAGCTGGAGGATATAAGACAGTATATAGTAATAATACAGGTTATTACAGGAGGAGCGGGAGGATATAAGGCAGTATATAGTAATAATACAGGTTATTACAGGAGGAGCTGGAGGATATAAGACAGTATATAGTAATAATACAGGATATTACAGGAGGAGCTGGAGGATATAAGACAGTATATAGTAATAATACAGGTTATTACAGGAGGAGCTGGAGGATATAAGGCAGTATATAGTAATAATACAGGTTATTACAGGAGGAGCTGGAGGATATAAGGCAGTATATAGTAATAATACAGGTTATTACAGGAGGAGCTGGAGAATATAAGACAGTATATAGTAATAATACAGGTTATTACAGGAGGAGCTGGAGGATATAAGACAGTATATAGTAATAATACAGGATATTACAGGAGGAGCTGGAGGATATAAGACAGTATATAGTAATAATACAGGTTATTACAGGAGGAGCTGGAGGATATAAGGCAGTATATAGTAATAATACAGGTTATTACAGGAGGAGCTGGAGGATATAAGGCAGTATATAGTAATAATACAGGTTATTACAGGAGGAGCTGGAGAATATAAGACTGTATATAGTAATAATACAGGTTATTACAGGAGGAGCTGGAGGATATAAGACAGTATATAGTAATAATACAGGTTATTACAGGAGGAGCTGGAGGATATAAGACAGTATATAGTAATAATACAGGTTATTACAGGAGGAGCGGGAGGATATAAGGCAGTATATAGTAATAATACAGGTTATTACAGGAGGAGCTGGAGGATATAAGACAGTATATAGTAATAATACAGGTTATTACAGGAGGAGCTGGAGGATATAAGACAGTATATAGTAATAATACAGGTTATTACAGGAGGAGCTGGAGGATATAAGACAGTATATAGTAATAATACAGGTTATTACAGGAGGAGCTGGAGGATATAAGACAGTATATAGTAATAATACAGATTATTACAGGAGGAGCTGGAGGATATAAGACAGTATATAGTAATGATACAGGTTATTACAGGAGGAGCTGGAGGATATAAGACAGTATATAGTAATAATACAGATTACTACAGGAGAAGCGGGAATATATAAGGAAGTATATAGTAATAATACAGGTTATTACAGGGAGAGCTGGAGGATATAAGACAGTATATAGTAATAATACAGGTTATTACAGGAGGAGCGGGAGGATATAAGACAGTACATAGTAATAATACAGGTTATTACAGGAGGAGCTGGAGGATATAAGACAGTATATAGTAATAATACAGGTTATTACAGGAGGAGCTGGAGGATATAAGACAGTATATAGTAATAATACAGGTTATTACAGGAGGAGGGGGAGGATATAAGACAGTATATAGTAATAATACAGGTTATTACAGGAGGAGGGGGAGGATATAAGACAGTATATAGTAATAATACAGGTTATTACAGGAGGAGCTGGAGGATATAAGACAGTATATAGTAATTATACAGGTTATTACAGGAGGAGCTGGAGGATATAAGACAGTATATAGTAATAATACAGGTTATTACAGGAGGAGCAGGAGGATATAAGACAGTATATAGTAATAATACAGGTTATTACAGGAGGAGCAGGAGGATATAAGGCAGTATATAATAATACAGGTTATTACAGGAGGAGCTGGAGGATATAAGACAGTATATAGTAATAATACAGGTTATTACAGGAGGAGGGGGAGGATATAAGACAGTATATAGTAATAATACAGGTTATTACAGGAGGAGCTGGAGGATATAAGACAGTATATAGTAATAATACAGGTTATTACAGGAGGAGCTGGAGGATATAAGACAGTATATAGTAATAATACAGGTTATTACAGGAGGAGCTGGAGGATATAAGACAGTATATAGTAATAATACAGGTTATTACAGGAGGCGCTGGAGGATATAAGACAGTATATAGTAATAATACAGGTTATTACAGGAGGAGCTGGAGGATATAAGACAGTATATAGTAATTATACAGGTTATTACAGGAGGAGCTGGAGGATATAAGACAGTATATAGTAATAATACAGGTTATTACAGGAGGACCTGGAGGATATAAGACAGTATATATAGTAATAATACAGGTTATTACAGGAGGAGCTGGAGGATATAAGACAGTATATAGTAATAATACAGGTTATTACAGGAGGAGCTGGAGGATATAAGACAGTATATAGTAATAACACAGGTTATTACAGGAGGAGCTGGAGGATATAAGACAGTATATAGTAATAATACAGGTTATTACAGGAGGAGCTGGAGGATATAAGACAGTATATAGTAATAATACAGGTTATTACAGGAGGAGCTGGAGGATATAAGACAGTATATAGTAATAATACAGGTTATTACAGGAGGAGCTGGAGGATATAAGACAGTATATAGTAATAATACAGGTTATTACAGGAGGAGCTGGAGGATATAAGACAGTATATAGTAATAATACAGGTTATTACAGGAGGAGCTGGAGGATATAAGACAGTATATAGTAATAATACAGGTTATTACAGGAGGAGCTGGAGAATATAAGACAGTATATAGTAATAATACAGGTTATTACAGGAGGAGCTGGAGGATATAAGACAGTATATAGTAATAATACAGGTTATTACAGGAGGAGCTGGAGGATATAAGACAGTATATAGTAATAATACAGGTTATTACAGGAGGAGCTGGAGGATATAAGACAGTATATAGTAATAATACAGGATATTACAGGAGGAGCTGGAGGATATAAGACAGTATATAGTAATAATACAGGTTATTACAGGAGGAGCTGGAGAATATAAGGCAGTATATAGTAATAATACAGGTTATTACAGGAGGAGCTGGAGGATATAAGACAGTATATAGTAATGATACAGGTTATTAAAGGAGGAGCTGGAGGATATAAGACAGTATATAGTAATAATACAGATTATTACAGGAGGAGCTGGAGGATATAAGACAGTATATAGTAATAATACAGGTTATTACAGGAGGAGCTGGAGGATATAAGACAGTATATAATAATAATACAGGCTATTACAGGAGGAGCTGGAGGATATAAGACAGTATATAGTAATAATACAGGTTATTACAGGAGGAGGGGGAGGATATAAGACAGTATATAGTAATTATACAGGTTATTACAGGAGGAGCTGGAGGATATAAGACAGTATATAGTAATAATACAGGTTATTACAGGAGGAGCTGGAGGATATAAGACAGTATATAGTAATAATACAGGTTATTACAGGAGGAGCTGGAGGATATAAGACAGTATATAGTAATAATACAGGTTATTACAGGAGGAGCTGGAGGATATAAGACAGTATATAATAATACAGGTTATTACAGGAGGAGCTGGAGGATATAAGACAGTATATAGTAATAATACAGGTTATTACAGGAGGAGCTGGAGGATATAAGACACTATATAGTAATAATACAGGTTACTACAGGAGGAGCTGGAGGATATAAGACAGTATATAGTAATAATACAGGTTACTACAGGAGGAGCTGGAGGATATAAGACAGTATATAGTAATAATACAGGTTATTACAGGAGGAGCAGGAGGATATAAGACAGTATATAGTAATAATACAGGTTATTACAGGAGGACCTGGAGGATATAAGACAGTATATAGTAATAATACAGGTTATTACAGGAGGAGCTGGAGGATATAAGACAGTATATAGTAATAATACAGGATATTACAGGAGGAGCTGGAGGATATAAGACAGTATATAGTAATAATACAGGTTATTACAGGAGGAGCGGGAGGATATAAGGCAGTATATAGTAATAATACAGGTTATTACAGGAGGAGCTGGAGGATATAAGACAGTATATAGTAATAATACAGGATATTACAGGAGGAGCTGGAGGATATAAGACAGTATATAGTAATAATACAGGTTATTACAGGAGGAGCTGGAGGATATAAGACAGTATATAGTAATAATACAGGTTATTACAGGAGGAGCGGGAGGATATAAGGCAGTATATAGTAATAATACAGGTTATTACAGGAGGAGCTGGAGGATATAAGACAGTATATAGTAATAATACAGGTTATTACAGGAGGAGCTGGAGGATATAAGACAGTATATAGTAATAATACAGGTTATTACAGGAGGAGCTGGAGGATATAAGACAGTATATAGTAATAATACAGGTTATTACAGGAGGAGCTGGAGGATATAAGACAGTATATAGTAATAATACAGATTATTACAGGAGGAGCTGGAGGATATAAGACAGTATATAGTAATGATACAGGTTATTACAGGAGGAGCTGGAGGATATAAGACAGTATATAGTAATAATACAGATTACTACAGGAGAAGCGGGAATATATAAGGAAGTATATAGTAATAATACAGGTTATTACAGGGAGAGCTGGAGGATATAAGACAGTATATAGTAATAATACAGGTTATTACAGGAGGAGCGGGAGGATATAAGACAGTACATAGTAATAATACAGGTTATTACAGGAGGAGCTGGAGGATATAAGACAGTATATAGTAATAATACAGGTTATTACAGGAGGAGCTGGAGGATATAAGACAGTATATAGTAATAATACAGGTTATTACAGGAGGAGGGGGAGGATATAAGACAGTATATAGTAATAATACAGGTTATTACAGGAGGAGGGGGAGGATATAAGACAGTATATAGTAATAATACAGGTTATTACAGGAGGAGCTGGAGGATATAAGACAGTATATAGTAATTATACAGGTTATTACAGGAGGAGCTGGAGGATATAAGACAGTATATAGTAATAATACAGGTTATTACAGGAGGAGCAGGAGGATATAAGACAGTATATAGTAATAATACAGGTTATTACAGGAGGAGCTGGAGGATATAAGACAGTATATAGTAATAACACAGGTTATTACAGGAGGAGCTGGAGGATATAAGACAGTATATAGTAATAATACAGGTTATTACAGGAGGAGCTGGAGGATATAAGACAGTATATAGTAATAATACAGGTTATTACAGGAGGAGCTGGAGGATATAAGACAGTATATAGTAATAATACAGGTTATTACAGGAGGAGCTGGAGGATATAAGACAGTATATAGTAATAATACAGGTTATTACAGGAGGAGCTGGAGGATATAAGACAGTATATAGTAATAATACAGGTTATTACAGGAGGAGCTGGAGGATATAAGACAGTATATAGTAATAATACAGGTTATTACAGGAGGAGCTGGAGAATATAAGACAGTATATAGTAATAATACAGGTTATTACAGGAGGAGCTGGAGGATATAAGACAGTATATAGTAATAATACAGGTTATTACAGGAGGAGCTGGAGGATATAAGACAGTATATAGTAATAATACAGGTTATTACAGGAGGAGCTGGAGGATATAAGACAGTATATAGTAATAATACAGGATATTACAGGAGGAGCTGGAGGATATAAGACAGTATATAGTAATAATACAGGTTATTACAGGAGGAGCTGGAGAATATAAGACAGTATATAGTAATAATACAGGTTATTACAGGAGGAGCTGGAGGATATAAGACAGTATATAGTAATGATACAGGTTATTAAAGGAGGAGCTGGAGGATATAAGACAGTATATAGTAATAATACAGATTATTACAGGAGGAGCTGGAGGATATAAGACAGTATATAGTAATAATACAGGTTATTACAGGAGGAGCTGGAGGATATAAGACAGTATATAATAATAATACAGGCTATTACAGGAGGAGCTGGAGGATATAAGACAGTATATAGTAATAATACAGGTTATTACAGGAGGAGGGGGAGGATATAAGACAGTATATAGTAATTATACAGGTTATTACAGGAGGAGCTGGAGGATATAAGACAGTATATAGTAATAATACAGGTTATTACAGGAGGAGCTGGAGGATATAAGACAGTATATAGTAATAATACAGGTTACTACAGGAGGAGCTGGAGGATATAAGACAGTATATATAGTAATAATACAGGTTATTACAGGAGGAGATGGAAGATATAAGACAGTATATAGTAATAATACAGGTTATTACAGGAGGAGCTGGAGGATATAAGACAGTATATAGTAATAATACAGGTTATTACAGGAGGCGCTGGAGGATATAAGACAGTATATAGTAATAATACAGGTTATTACAGGAGGAGGGGGAGGATATAAGACAGTATATAGTAATTATACATGTTATTACAGGAGGAGCTGGAGGATATAAGGCAGTATATAGTAATAATACAGGTTATTACAGGGGGAGCTGGAGGATATAAGGCAGTATATAGTAATAATACAGGTTATTACAGGAGGAGCTGGAGGATATAAGGCAGTATATAGTAATAATACAGGTTATTACAGGAGGAGCTGGAGGATATAAGACAGTATATAGTAATAATACAGGTTATTACAGGAGGAGCTGGAGGATATAAGACAGTATATAGTAATTATACAGGTTATTACAGGAGGAGCTGGAGGATATAAGACAGTATATAGTAATAATACAGGTTATTACAGGAGGAGCTGGAGGATATAAGACAGTATATAGTAATTATACAGGTTATTACAGGAGGAGCTGGAGGATATAAGACAGTATATAGTAATTATACAGGTTATTACAGGAGGAGCTGGAGGATATATGACAGTATATAGTAATAATACAGGTTATTACAGGAGGAGCTGGAGGATATAAGACAGTATATAGTAATAATACAGGTTATTACAGGAGGAGCTGGAGGATATAAGACAGTATATAGTAATTAAACAGGTTATTACAGGAGGAGCTGGAGGATATAAGACAGTATATAGTAATAATACAGGTTATTACAGGAGGAGCTGGAGGATATAAGACAGTATATAGTAATAATACAGATTATTACAGGAGGAGCTGGAGGATATAAGGCAGTATATAATAATACAGGTTATTACAGGAGGAGCTGGAGGATATAAGACAGTATATATAGTAATAATACAGGTTATTACAGGAGGAGCTGGAGGATATAAGACAGTATATAGTAATAATACAGGTTATTACAGGAGGAGCTGGAGGATATAAGACAGTATATAGTAATAATACAGGTTATTACAGGAGGAGCTGGAGGATATAAGACAGTATATAGTAATAATACAGGTTATTACAGGAGGAGCTGGAGGATATAAGACAGTATATATAGTAATAATACAGGTTATTACAGGAGGACCTGGAGGATATAAGACCGTATATATAGTAATAATACAGGTTATTACAGGAGGAGCTGGAGTATATAAGACAGTATATAGTAATAATACAGATTATTACAGGAGGAGCTGGAGGATATAAGACAGTATATAGTAATAATACAGGTTATTACAGGAGGAGCTGGAGGATATAAGACAGTATATAGTAATAATACAGGTTATTACAGGAGGAGCGGGAGGATATAAGGCAGTATATAGTAATAATACAGGTTATTACAGGAGGAGCTGGAGGATATAAGGCAGTATATAGTAATAATACAGGTTATTACAGGAGGAGCTGGAGAATATAAGACAGTATATAGTAATAATACAGATTATTACAGGAGGAGCTGGAGAATATAAGACAGTACATAGTAATAATACAGGTTATTACAGGAGGAGCAGGAGGATATAAGACCGTATATATAGTAATAATACAGGTTATTACAGGAGGAGCTGGAGGATATAAGACAGTATATAGTAATAATACAGGTTATTACAGGAGGAGCTGGAGGATATAAGGCAGTATATAGTAATAATACAGGTTATTACAGGAGGAGCTGGAGGATATAAGACAGTATATAGTAATAATACAGGTTATTACAGGAGGAGCAGGAGGATATAAGACAGTATATAGTAATAATACAGGTTATTACAGGAGGAGCTGGAGGATATAAGACAGTATATAGTAATAATACAGGTTATTACAGGAGGAGCGGGAGGATATAAGACAGTATATAGTAATAATACAGGTTATTACAGGAGGAGCAGGAGGATATAAGACAGTATATAGTAATAATACAGGTTATTACAGGAGGAGCAGGAGGATATAAGACAGTATATAGTAATAATACAGGTTATTACAGGAGGAGCAGGAGGATATAAGACAGTATATAGTAATAATACAGGTTATTACAGGAGGAGCTGGAGGATATAAGACAGTATATAGTAATAATACAGGTTATTACAGGAGGAGCTGGAGGATATAAGACAGTATATAGTAATAATACAGGTTATTACAGGAGGAGCAGGAGGATATAAGACAGTATATAGTAATAATACAGGTTATTACAGGAGGAGCTGGAGAATATAAGGCAGTATATAGTAATAATACAGGTTATTACAGGAGGAGCTGGAGAATATAAGGCAGTATATAGTAATAATACAGGTTATTACAGGAGGAGCTGGAGAATATAAGACAGTATATAGTAATAATACAGGTTATTACAGGAGGAGCTGGAGGATATAAGACAGTATATAGTAATAATACAGGTTATTACAGGAGGAGCAGGAGGATATAAGACAGTATATAGTAATAATACAGGTTATTACAGGAGGAGCTGGAGGATATAAGACAGTATATAGTAATAATACAGGTTATTACAGGAGGAGCTGGAGGATATAAGACAGTATATAGTAATAATACAGGTTATTACAGGAGGAGCAGGAGGATATAAGACAGTATATAGTAATAATACAGGTTATTACAGGAGGAGCTGGAGGATATAAGACAGTATATAGTAATAATACAGATTATTACAGGAGGAGCTGGAGGATATAAGACAGTATATAGTAATGATACAGGTTATTACAGGAGGAGCTGGAGGATATTAGACAGTATATAGTAATAATACAGATTACTACAGGAGAAGCGGGAATATATAAGGAAGTATATAGTAATAATACAGGTTATTACAGGGAGAGCTGGAGGATATAAGACAGTATATAGTAATAATACAGGTTATTACAGGAGGAGCTGGAGGATATAAGACAGTATATAGTAATAATACAGATTATTACAGGAGGAGCAGGAGGATATAAGACAGTATATAGTAATAATACAGGTTATTACAGGAGGAGCTGGAGGATATAAGACAGTATATAGTAATAATACAGGTTATTACAGGAGGAGCTGGGGGATATAAGACAGTATATAGTAATAATACAGGTTATTACAGGAGGAGATGGAGAATATAAGGCAGTATATAGTAATAATGCAGGTTATTACAGGAGGAGCTGGAGGATATAAGACAGTATATAGTAATAATGCAGGTTATTACAGGAGGAGCTGGAGGATATAAGGCAGTATATAGTAATAATACAGGTTATTACAGGAGGAGCTGGAGGATATAAGACAGTATATAGTAATAATACAGGTTATTACAGGAGGAGCTGGAGGATATAAGACAGTATATAGTAATAATACAGGTTATTACAGGAGGAGCTGGAGGATATAAGACAGTATATAGTAATAATACAGGTTATTACAGGAGGAGCTGGAGGATATAAGACAGTATATAGTAATAATACAGGTTATTACAGGAGGAGCTGGAGAATATAAGACAGTATATAGTAATAATACAGGTTATTACAGGAGGAGCTGGAGGATATAAGACAGTATATAGTAATAATACAGGTTATTACAGGAGGAGCTGGAGGATATAAGACAGTATATAGTAATAATACAGGTTATTACAGGAGGAGCTGGAGGATATAAGACAGTATATAGTAATAATACAGGTTATTACAGGAGGAGCTGGAGGATATAAGACAGTATATAGTAATAATACAGGATATTACAGGAGGAGCTGGAGGATATAAGACAGTATATAGTAATAATACAGGTTATTACAGGAGGAGCTGGAGAATATAAGGCAGTATATAGTAATAATACAGGTTATTACAGGAGGAGCTGGAGGATATAAGACAGTATATAGTAATAATACAGGTTATTACAGGAGAAGCTGGAGGATATAAGACAGTATATAGTAATAATACAGGTTATTACAGGAGGAGCTGGAGGATATAAGACAGTATATAGTAATAATACAGGTTATTACAGGAGGAGCTGGAGGATATAAGACAGTATATAGTAATAATACAGGTTATTACAGGAGGCGCTGGAGGATATAAGACAGTATATAGTAATAATACAGGTTATTACAGGAGGAGCTGGAGGATATAAGACAGTATATAGTAATAATACAGGTTATTACAGGAGGAGCTGGAGGATATAAGACTGTATATAGTAATAATACAGGTTATTACAGGAGGAGCTGGAGAATATAAGACAGTATATAGTAATAATACAGGTTATTACAGGAGGAGCTGGAGGATATAATACAGTATATAGTAATAATACAGGTTATTACAGGAGGAGGGGGAGGATATAAGACAGTATATAGTAATAATACAGGTTATTACTGGAGGAGCTGGAGGATATAAGACAGTATATAGTAATAATACAGGTTATTACAGGAGGAGCTGGAGGATATAAGACAGTATATAGTAATAATACAGGTTATTACAGGAGGAGCTGGAGAATATAAGACAGCATATAGTAATAATACAGGTTATTATAGGAGGAGCTGGAGGATATAAGACAGTATATAGTAATAATACAGGTTATTACAGGAGGAGCTGGAGGATATAAGACAGTATATAATAATAATACAGGTTATTACAGGAGGAGCTGGAGGATATAAGACAGTATATAGTAATAATACAGGTTATTACAGGAGAAGCTGGAGAATATAAGACAGCATATAGTAATAATACAGGTTATTACAGGAGGAGCTGGAGGATATAAGACAGTATATAGTAATAATACAGGTTATTACAGGAGGAGCAGGAGAATATAAGACAGTATATAGTAATAATACAGGTTATTACAGAAGGAGCGGGAGGATATAAGACAGTATATAGTAATAATACAGGTTATTACAGGAGGAGATGGAGGATATAAGACAGTATATAGTAATAATACAGGTTATTACAGGAGGAGCTGGAGGATATAAGACAGTATATAGTAATAATACAGGTTATTACAGGAGGAGCTGGAGGATATAAGACAGTATATAGTAATAATACAGGTTATTACAGGAGGAGCTGGAGGATATAAGACAGTATATAGTAATTATACAGGTTATTACAGGAGGAGCGGGAGGATATAAGACAGTATATAGTAATAATACAGGTTATTACAGGAGGAGCTGGAGGATATAAGACAGTATATAGTAATAATACAGGTTATTACAGGAGGAGCTGGAGGATATAAGACTGTATATAGTAATAATACAGGTTATTACAGGAGGAGCTGGAGGATATAAGACAGTATATAATAATAATACAGGTTATTACAGGAGGAGCTGGAGAATATAAGACAGTATATAGTAATAATACAGGTTATTACAGGAGGAGGGGGAGGATATAAGACAGTATATAGTAATTATACAGGTTATTACAGGAGGAGCTGGAGGATATAAGACAGTATATAGCAATAATACAGGTTATTACAGGAGGAGCTGGAGGATATAAGACAGTATATAGTAATAATACAGGTTATTACAGGAGGAGCTGGGGGATATAAGACAGTATATAGTAATAATACAGGTTATTACAGGAGGAGATGGAGAATATAAGGCAGTATATAGTAATAATACAGGTTATTACAGGAGGAGCTGGAGGATATAAGACAGTATATAGTAATAATACAGGTTATTACAGGAGGAGCGGGAGGATATAAGGCAGTATATAGTAATAATACAGGTTATTACAGGAGGTGCTGCAGGATATAAGACAGTATATAGTAATAATACAGGTTATTACAGGAGGACCTGGAGGATATAAGACAGTATATAGTAATAATACAGGTTACTACAGGAGGAGCTAGAGGATATAAGACAGTATATAGTAATAATACAGGTTATTACAGGAGGAGCTGGAGGATATAAGACAGTATATAGTAATAATACAGGTTATTACAGGAGGAGCTGGAGAATATAAGACAGTATATAATAATAATACAGGTTATTACAGGAGGAGCTGGAGGATATAAGACAGTATATAGTAATAATACAGGTTATTACAGGAGGAGCTGGAGGATATAAGACAGTATATAGTAATAATACAGTTTATTACAGGAGGAGCTGGAGGATATAAGACAGTATATAGTAATTATACAGGCTATTACAGGAGGAGCTGGAGGATATAAGACAGTATATAGTAATAATACAGGTTATTACAGGAGGAGGGGGAGGATATAAGACAGTATATAGTAATTATACAGGTTATTACAGGAGGAGCTGGAGGATATAAGACAGTATATAGTAATAATACAGGTTATTACAGGAGGAGCTGGAGGATATAAGACAGTATATAGTAATAATACAGGTTATTACAGGAGGAGCTGGAGGATATAAGACAGTATATATAGTAATAATACAGGTTATTACAGGAGGAGATGGAAGATATAAGACAGTATATAGTAATAATACAGGTTATTACAGGAGGAGCTGGAGGATATAAGACAGTATATAGTAATAATACAGGTTATTACAGGAGGCGCTGGAGGATATAAGACAGTATATAGTAATAATACAGGTTATTACAGGAGGAGGGGGAGGATATAAGACAGTATATAGTAATAATACCTGTTATTACAGGAGGAGCTGGAGGATATAAGACAGTATATAGTAATAATACAGGTTATTACAGGAGGAGCTGGAGGATATAAGGCAGTATATAATAATACAGGTTATTACAGGAGGAGCTGGAGGATATAAGACAGTATATATAGTAATAATACAGGTTATTACAGGAGGAGCTGGAGGATATAAGACAGTATATAGTAATAATACAGGTTATTACAGGAGGAGCTGGAGGATATAAGACAGTATATAGTAATGATACAGGTTATTACAGGAGGAGCTGGAGGATATAAGACAGTATATAGTAATAATACAGGTTATTACAGGAGGAGCTGGAGGATATAAGACAGCATATAGTAATAATACAGGTTATTACAGGAGGACCTGGAGGATATAAGACCGTATATATAGTAATAATACAGGTTATTACAGGAGGAGCTGGAGGATATAAGACAGTATATAGTAATAATACAGATCATTACAGGAGGAGCTGGAGGATATAAGACAGTATATAGTAATAATACAGGTTATTACAGGAGGAGCTGGAGGATATAAGACAGTATATAGTAATAATACAGGTTATTACAGGAGGAGCGGGAGGATATAAGGCAGTATATAGTAATAATACAGGTTATTACAGGAGGAGCTGGAGGATATAAGACCGTATATATAGTAATAATACAGGTTATTACAGGAGGAGCTGGAGGATATAAGACAGTATATAGTAATAATACAGGTTATTACAGGAGGAGGGGGAGGATATAAGACAGTATATAGTAATTATACAGGTTATTACAGGAGGAGCTGGAGGATATAAGACAGTATATAGTAATAATACAGGTTATTACAGGAGGAGCTGGAGGATATAAGACAGTATATAGTAATAATACAGGTTATTACAGGAGGAGCTGGAGGATTTAAGACAGTATATATAGTAATAATACAGGTTATTACAGGAGGAGATGGAAGATATAAGACAGTATATAGTAATAATACAGGTTATTACAGGAGGAGCTGGAGGATATAAGACAGTATATAGTAATAATACAGGTTATTACAGGAGGCGCTGGAGGATATAAGACAGTATATAGTAATAATACAGGTTATTACAGGAGGAGCGGGAGGATATAAGACAGTATATAGTAATGATACAGGTTATTACAGGAGGAGCTGGAGGATATAAGACAGTATATAGTAATAATACAGATTACTACAGGAGAAGCGGGAATATATAAGGAAGTATATAGTAATACAGGTTATTACAGGGAGAGCTGGAGGATATAAGACAGTATATAGTAATAATACAGGTTATTACAGGAGGAGCTGGGGGATATAAGACAGTATATAGTAATAATACAGGTTATTACAGGAGGAGATGGAGAATATAAGGCAGTATATAGTAATAATACAGGTTATTACAGGAGGAGCTGGAGGATATAAGACAGTATATAGTAATAATACAGGTTATTACAGGAGGAGCTGGAGGATATAAGACAGTATATAGTAATAATACAGGTTATTACAGGAGGAGCTGGAGGATATAAGACAGTATATAGTAATAATACAGGTTATTACAGGAGGAGCTGGAGGATATAAGACAGTATATAGTAATAATACAGGTTATTACAGGAGGAGCTGGAGAATATAAGACAGTATATAGTAATAATACAGGTTATTACAGGAGGAGCTGGAGGATATAAGACAGTATATAGTAATAATACAGGTTATTACAGGAGGAGCTGGAGGATATAAGACAGTATATAGTAATAATACAGGTTATTACAGGAGGAGCTGGAGGATATAAGACAGTATATAGTAATAATACAGGATATTACAGGAGGAGCTGGAGGATATAAGACAGTATATAGTAATAATACAGGTTATTACAGGAGGAGCTGGAGAATATAAGGCAGTATATAGTAATAATACAGGTTATTACAGGAGGAGCTGGAGGATATAAGACAGTATATAGTAATAATACAGGTTATTACAGGAGGAGCTGGAGGATATAAGACAGTATATAGTAATAATACAGGTTATTACAGGAGGAGCTGGAGGATATAAGACAGTATATAGTAATAATACAGGTTATTACAGGAGGAGCTGGAGGATATAAGACAGTATATAGTAATAATACAGGTTATTACAGGAGGAGCTGGAGGATATAAGACAGTATATAGTAATAATACAGGTTATTACAGGAGGCGCTGGAGGATATAAGACAGTATATAGTAATTATACAGGTTATTACAGGAGGAGCTGGAGGATATAAGACAGTATATAGTAATAATACAGGTTATTACAGGAGGAGCTGGAGGATATAAGACAGTATATAATAATAATACAGGCTATTACAGGAGGAGCTGGAGGATATAAGACAGTATATAGTAATAATACAGGTTATTACAGGAGGAGGGGGAGGATATAAGACAGTATATAGTAATTATACAGGTTATTACAGGAGGAGCTGGAGGATATAAGACAGTATATAGCAATAATACAGGTTATTACAGGAGGAGCTGGAGGATATAAGACAGTATATAGTAATAATACAGGTTATTACAGGAGGAGCTGGGGGATATAAGACAGTATATAGTAATAATACAGGTTATTACAGGAGGAGATGGAGAATATAAGGCAGTATATAGTAATAATACAGGTTATTACAGGAGGAGCTGGAGGATATAAGACAGTATATAGTAATAATACAGGTTATTACAGGAGGAGCGGGAGGATATAAGGCAGTATATAGTAATAATACAGGTTATTACAGGAGGAGCTGGAGGATATAAGACAGTATATAGTAATAATGCAGGTTATTACAGGAGGAGCTGGAGGATATAAGGCAGTATATAGTAATAATACAGGTTATTACAGGAGGAGCTGGAGGATATAAGACAGTATATAGTAATAATGCAGGTTATTACAGGAGGAGCTGGAGGATATAAGGCAGTATATAGTAATAATACAGGTTATTACAGGAGGAGCTGGAGGATATAAGACAGTATATAGTAATAATACAGGTTATTACAGGAGGAGCTGGAGGATATAAGACAGTATATAGTAATAATACAGGTTATTACAGGATGAGCTGGAGGATATAAGACAGTATATAGTAATAATACAGGTTATTACAGGATGAGCTGGAGGATATAAGACAGTATATAGTAATAATGCAGGTTATTACAGGAAGAGCTGGAGGATATAAGGCAGTATATAGTAATAATGCAGGTTATTACAGGAGGAGCTGGAGGATATAAGACAGTATATAGTAATAATACAGGTTATTACAGGAGGAGATGGAAGATATAAGACAGTATATAGTAATAATGCAGGTTATTACAGGAAGAGCTGGAGGATATAAGGCAGTATATAGTAATAATGCAGGTTATTACAGGAGGAGCTGGAGGATATAAGGCAGTATATAGTAATAATGCAGGTTATTACAGGAGGAGCTGGAGGATATAAGACAGTATATAGTAATAATACAGGTTATTACAGGAGGAGCTGGAGGATATAAGACAGTATATAGTAATAATACAGGTTATTACAGGAGGAGCTGGAGGATATAAGACAGTATATAGTAATAATGCAGGTTATTACAGGAGGAGCTGGAGAATATAAGGCAGTATATAGTAATAATACAGGTTATTACAGGAGGAGCTGGAGGATATAAGGCAGTATATAGTAATAATACAGGTTATTACAGGAGGAGCTGGAGAATATAAGACAGTATATAGTAATAATACAGGTTATTACAGGAGGAGCTGGAGGATATAAGACAGTATATAGTAATAATACAGGTTATTACAGGAGGAGCTGGAGGATATAAGGCAGTATATATAGTAATAATACAGGTTATTACAGGAGGAGCTGGAGGATATAAGACAGTATATAGTAATAATACAGGTTACTACAGGGGGAGCTGGAGGATATAAGACAGTATATAGAAATAATACAGGTTATTACAGGAAGAGCTGGAGGATATAAGGCAGTATATAGTAATAATACAGGTTATTACAGGAGGAGCTGGAGGATATAAGACAGTATATAGTAATGATACAGGTTATTACAGGAGGAGCTGGAGGATATAAGACAGTATATAGTAATAATACAGGTTATTACAGGAGGTGCTGCAGGATATAAGACAGTATATAGTAATATTACAGGTTATTACAGGAGGTGCTGCAGGATATAAGACAGTATATAGTAATAATACAGGTTATTACAGGAGGACCTGGAGGATATAAGACAGTATATAGTAATAATACAGGTTACTACAGGAGGAGCTAGAGGATATAAGACAGTATATAGTAATAATACAGGTTATTACAGGAGGAGCGGGAGGATATAAGACAGTATATAGTAATAATACCTGTTATTACAGGAGGAGCTGGAGGATATAAGACAGTATATAGTAATAATACAGGTTATTACAGGAGGAGCTGGAGGATATAAGACAGTATATAGTAATAATACAGGTTATTACAGGAGGAGCGGGAGGATATAAGACAGTATATAGTAATAATGCAGGTTATTACAGGAGGAGCTGGAGAATATAAGGCAGTATATAGTAATAATACAGGTTATTACAGGAGGAGCTGGAGGATATAAGACAGTATATAGTAATAATACAGGTTATTACAGGAGGAGCTGGAGGATATAAGACAGTATATAGTAATAATACAGGTTATTACAGGAGGAGCTGGAGGATATAAGACAGTATATAGTAATAATACAGGTTATTACAGGAGGAGCTGGAGAATATAAGGCAGTATATAGTAATAATACAGGTTATTACAGGAGGAGCTGGAGGATATAAGACAGTATATAGTAATAATACAGGTTATTACAGGAGGAGCTGGAGGATATAAGACAGTATATAGTAATAATACAGGTTATTACAGGAGGAGCTGGAGGATATAAGACAGTATATAGTAGTAATACAGGTTATTACAGGAGGAGCTGGAGGATATAAGACAGTATATAGTAATAATACAGGTTATTACAGGAGGCGCTGGAGGATATAAGACAGTATATAGTAATAATACAGGTTATTACAGGAGGAGCTGGAGGATATAAGACAGTATATAGTAATAATACAGGTTATTACAGGAGGAGCTGGAGGATATAAGACAATATATAATAATAATACAGGCTATTACAGGAGGAGCTGGAGGATATAAGACAGTATATAGTAATAATACAGGTTATTACAGGAGGAGGGGGAGGATATAAGACAGTATATAGTAATTATACAGGTTATTACAGGAGGAGCTGGAGGATATAAGACAGTATATAGTAATAATACAGGTTATTACAGGAGGAGCTGGAGGATATAAGACAGTATATAGTAATAATACAGGTTATTACAGGAGGAGCTGGAGGATATAAGACAGTATATATAGTAATTATACAGGTTATTACAGGAGGAGATGGAAGATATAAGACAGTATATAGTAATAATACAGGTTATTACAGGAGGAGCTGGAGGATATAAGACAGTATATAGTAATAATACAGGTTATTACAGGAGGCGCTGGAGGATATAAGACAGTATATAGTAATAATACAGGTTATTACAGGAGGAGGGGGAGGATATAAGACAGTATTTAGTAATTATACAGGTTATTACAGGAGGAGCTGGAGGATATAAGACAGTATATAGTAATAATACAGGTTATTAAAGGAGGAGCTGGAGGATATAAGACAGTATATAGTAATAATACAGGTTATTACAGGAGGAGCTGGAGGATATAAGGCAGTATATAATAATACAGGTTATTACAGGAGGAGCTGGAGGATATAAGACAGTATATAGTAATAATACAGGTTATTACAGGAGGAGCTGGAGGATATAAGACAGTATATAGTAATAATACAGGTTATTACAGGAGGACCTGGAGGATATAAGACCGTATATATAGTAATAATACAGGTTATTACAGGAGGAGCTGGAGGATATAAGACAGTATATAGTAATAATACAGATTATTACAGGAGGAGCTGGAGGATATAAGACAGTATATAGTAATAATACAGGTTATTACAGGAGGAGCTGGAGGATATAAGACAGTATATAGTAATAATACAGGTTATTACAGGAGGAGCGGGAGGATATAAGGCAGTATATAGTAATAATACAGGTTATTACAGGAGGAGCTGGAGGATATAAGACCGTATATATAGTAATAATACAGGTTATTACAGGAGGAGCTGGAGGATATAAGACAGTATATAGTAATAATACAGGTTATTACAGGAGGAGGGGGAGGATATAAGACAGTATATAGTAATTATACAGGTTATTACAGGAGGAGCTGGAGGATATAAGACAGTATATAGTAATAATACAGGTTATTACAGGAGGAGCTGGAGGATATAAGACAGTATATAGTAATAATACAGGTTATTACAGGAGGAGCTGGAGGATATAAGACAGTATATATAGTAATAATACAGGTTATTACAGGAGGAGATGGAAGATATAAGACAGTATATAGTAATAATACAGGTTATTACAGGAGGAGCCGGAGGATATAAGACAGTATATAGTAATAATACAGGTTATTACAGGAGGAGCGGGAGGATATAAGACAGTATATAGTAATGATACAGATTATTACAGGAGGAGCTGGAGGATATAAGACAGTATATAGTAATAATACAGATTACTACAGGAGAAGCGGGAATATATAAGGAAGTATATAGTAATACAGGTTATTACAGGGAGAGCTGGAGGATATAAGACAGTATATAGTAATAATACAGGTTATTACAGGAGGAGCTGGAGGATATAAGACAGTATATAGTAATAATACAGGTTATTACAGGAGGAGCTGGAGGATATAAGACAGTATATAGTAATAATACAGGTTATTACAGGAGGAGCTGGAGGATATAAGACAGTATATAGTAATAATACAGCTTATTACAGGAGGAGCAGGAGGATATAAGACCGTATATAGTAATAATACAGGTTATTACAGGAGGATCAGGAGGATATAAGACCGTATATAGTAGTAATACAGGTTATTACAGGAGGAGCTGGAGGATATAAGACAGTATATAGTAATAATACAGGTTATTACAGGAGGAGCGGGAGGATATAAGACAGTATATAGTAATAATACAGGTTATTATAGGAGGAGCTGGAGGTTATTAGGTTATTCGTTCTCTGATACAAGTCACTATTGTCTCCTCTTGTTCTTAGCACTCCTGTTTTTATTAATGTTTTACCAGAGAGCAGCATATACTGCCAGAAGCTAAGTTAATCAGTGACCAGTAAAAAAAAAGTGAGCGATAAAAAAAAGGGTGAAACAGCCATCCCTCTAAATAATGAGTTCTGCACTCCCTAATCCCTATGCCTGACCGTCCTCATAAAATGTACATAAAGTCAGAAAAAAATAGAGTATCTGACCTATAGACACAGATCACTTATCAGCTTCATCATATCAGTATCTGACCTATAGACATATATCACTTATCAGCTTCATCATATCAGTATCTGACCTATAGACATATATCACTTATCAGCTTCATCATATCAGTATCTGACCTATAGACACATATCACTTATCAGCTTCATCATATCACTGTCTGACCTATAGACATATATCACTTATCAGCTTCATCATATCAGTATCTGACCTATAGACATATATCACTTATCAGCTTCATCATATCAGTATCTGACCTATAGACACAGATCACTTATCAGCTTCACCATATCAGTATCTGACCTATAGACATATATCACTTATCAGCTTCATCATATCACTGTCTGACCTATAGACACATATCACTTATCAGCTTCATCATATCACTGTCTGAACTATAGACACAGATCACTTATCAGCTTCACCATATCAGTATCTGACCTTTAGACATATATCACTTATCAGCTTCATCATATCAGTATCTGACCTATAGACACAGATCACTTATCAGCTTCACCATATCAGTATCTGACCTATAGACACATATCACTTATCAGCTTCATCATATCACTGTCTGAACTATAGACACAGATCACTTATCAGCTTCACCATATCAGTATCTGACCTTTAGACATATATCACTTATCAGCTTCATCATATCAGTATCTGACCTATAGACATATATCACTTATCAGCTTCATCATATCAGTATCTGACCTATAGACACAGATCACTTATCAGCTTCATCATATCAGTATCTGACCTATAGACATAGATCACTTATCAGCTTCATCATATCAGTATCTGACCTATAGACATATATCACTTATCAGCTTCATCATATCAGTATCTGACCTATAGACACAGATCACTTATCAGCTTCATCATATCAGTATCTGACCTATAGACACATATCACTTATCAGCTTCATCATATCACTGTCTGACCTATAGACACATATCACTTATCAGCTTCATCATATCAGTATCTGACCTATAGACATATATCACTTATCAGCTTCATCATATCTGTATCTGACCTATAGACATATATCACTTATCAGCTTCATCATATCAGTATCTGACCTATAGACACATATCACTTATCAGCTTCATCATATCAGTATCTGACCTATAGACACATATCACTTATCAGCTTCATCATATCAGTATCTGACCTATAGACATATATCACTTATCAGCTCCATCATATCAGTATCTGACCTATAGATATATATCACTTATCAGCTCCATCATATCAGTATCTGACCTATAGACACATATCACTTATCAGCTTCATCATATCAGTATCTGACCTATAGACATATATCACTTATCAGCTTCATCATATCAGTATCTGACCTATAGAATATATATCACTTATCAGCTTCACCATATCAGTATCTGACCTATAGACACATATCACTTATCAGCTTCACCATATCAGTATCTGACCTAAAGACATATATCACTTATCAGCTTCATCATATCAGTATCTCACCTATAGACATATATCACTTATCAGCTTCATCATATCAGTATCTGACCTATAGACACAGATCACTTATCAGCTTCATCATATCTGTATCTGACCTATAGACACAGATCACTTATCAGCCTCATCATATCAGTATCTGACCTATAGACACATATCACTTATCAGCTTCATCATATCAGTATCTGACCTATAGACATATATCAATTATCAGCTTCATCATATCACTGTCTGACCTATAGACACATATCACTTATCAGCTCCATCATATCAGTATCTGACCTATAGACATATATCACTTATCAGCTTCATCATATCAGTATCTGACCTATAGACACAGATCACTTATCAGCTTCATCATATCAGTATCTGACCTATAGACACATATCACTTATCAGCTTCATCATATCAGTATCTGACGTATAGACACATTTCACTTATCAGCTTCATCATATCAGTATCTGACCTATAGACACAGATCACTTATCAGCTTCATCATATCAGTATCTGACCTATAGACACATATCACTTATCAGCTTCATCATATCAGTATCTGTCATATAGACATATATCACTTATCAGCTTCATCATATCACTGTCTGACCTTTAGACATATATCACTTATCAGCTTCATCATATCAGTATCTGTCCTATAGACACATATCACTTATCAGCTTCATCATATCAGTATCTGACCTATAGACATATATCACTTATCAGCTCCATCATATCAGTATCTGACCTATAGACATATATCACTTATCAGCTTCATCATATCAGTATCTGACCTATAGACATATATCACTTATCAGCCTCATCATATCAGTATCTGACCTATAGACACAGATCACTTATCAGCTTCATCATATCCGTATCTGACCTATAGACATATATCACTTATCAGCTTCATCATATCAGTATCTGACCTATAGACATATATCACTTATCAGCTTCATCATATCAGTATCTGAACTATAGACACATATCACTTATCAGCTTCATCATATCACTGTCTGACCTATAGACACAGATCACTTATCAGCTTCATCATATCAGTATCTGACCTATAGACACAGATCACTTATCAGCTTCATCATATCAGTATCTGACCTATAGACACATATCACTTATCAGCCTCATCATATCAGTATCTGACCTATAGACACAGATCACTTATCAGCTTCATCATATCAGTATCTGACCTATAGACATATATCACTTATCAGCTTCATCATATCAGTATCTGACCTATAGACATATATCACTTATCAGCTTCATCATATCAGTATCTGAACTATAGACACATATCACTTATCAGCTTCATCATATCACTGTCTGACCTATAGACACAGATCACTTATCAGCTTCATCATATCAGTATCTGACCTATAGACATATATCACTTATCAGCTTCATCATATCAGTATCTGACCTATAGACATATATCACTTATCAGCTTCATCATATCAGTATCTGACCTATAGACACAGATCACTTATCAGCTTCATCATATCCGTATCTGACCTATAGACACATATCACTTATCAGCCTCATCATATCAGTATCTGACCTATAGACACATATCACTTATCAGCTTCATCATATCAGTATCTGACCTATAGACACAGATCACTTATCAGCTTCATCATATCAGTATCTGACCTATAGACACATATCACTTATCAGCTTCATCATATCAGTATCTGACCTATAGACACATATCACTTATCAGCTTCATCATATCAGTATCTGACCTATAGACACATATCACTTATCAGCCTCATCATATCAGTATCTGACCTATAGACACATATCACTTATCAGCTTCACCATATCAGTATCTGACCTATAGACATATATCACTTATCAGCTTCATCATATCAGTATCTGACCTATAGACACATATCACTTATCAGCTTCATCATATCAGTATCTGACCTATAGACACATATCACTTATCAGCCTCATCATATCAGTATCTGACCTATAGACACATATCACTTATCAGCTTCATCATATCAGTATCTGACCTATAGATATATATCACTTATCAGCTTCATCATATGAGTATCTGACCTATAGACACCGATCACTTATCAGCTTCATCATATCAGTGACTGACCTATAGACACATATAACATATCAGCTTCATCATATCAGTATCTGACCTATAGACACATATCACTTATCAGCCTCATCATATCAGTATCTGACCTATAGACATATATCACTTATCAGCTTCACCATATCAGTATCTGACCTATAGACATATATCACTTATCAGCTTCATCATATCAGTATCTGACCTATAGACACATATAACACATCAGCTTCATCATATCAGTATCTGACCTATAGACATATATCACTTATCAGCTTCATCATATCAGTATCTGACCTATAGACATATATAACTTATCAGCTTCATCATATCAGTATCTGTCCTATAGACACATATCACTTATCAGCTTCTTCATATCAGTATCTGACCTATAGACATATATCACTTATCAGCTCCATCATATCAGTATCTGACCTATAGACATATATCACTTATCAGCTTCATCATATCAGTATCTGACCTATAGACATATATCACTTATCAGCCTCATCATATCAGTATCTGACCTATAGACACAGATCACTTATCAGCTTCATCATATCAGTATCTGACCTATAGACATATATCACTTATCAGCTTCATCATATCAGTATCTGAACTATAGACACATATCACTTATCAGCTTCATCATATCACTGTCTGACCTATAGACACATATCACTTATCAGCTTCATCATATCAGTATCTGACCTATAGACACAGATCACTTATCAGCTTCATCATATCAGTATCTGACCTATAGACATATATCACTTATCAGCTTCATCTTATCAGTATCTGACCTATAGACACATATCACTTATCAGCTTCATCATATCAGTATCTGACCTATAGACACAGATCACTTATCAGCTTCATCATATCAGTATCTGACCTATAGACATATATCACTTATCAGCTTCATCTTATCAGTTTCTGACCTATAGACATATATCACTTATCAGCTTCATCATATCAGTATCTGACCTATAGACACAGATCACTTATCAGCTTCATCATATCAGTATCTGACCTATAGACAGTGATCACTTATTAGCTTCATCATATCAGTATCTGACCTATAGACACATATCACTTATCAGCTCCATCATATCAGTATCTGACCTATAGACATATATCACTTATCAGCTTCATCATATCCGTATCTGACCTATAGACACAGATCACTTATCAACTTCATCATATCAGTATCTGACGTATAGACACATATCACTTATCAGCTTCATCATATCAGTATCTGACCTATAGATATATATCACTTATCAGCTCCATCATATCAGTATCTGACCTATAGACACATATCACTTATCAGCTTCATCATATCAGTATCTGACCTATAGACATATATCACTTATCAGCTTCATCATATCAGTATCTGACCTATAGAATATATATCACTTATCAGCTTCACCATATCAGTATCTGACCTATAGACACATATCACTTATCAGCTTCACCATATCAGTATCTGACCTAAAGACATATATCACTTATCAGCTTCATCATATCAGTATCTCACCTATAGACATATATCACTTATCAGCTTCATCATATCAGTATCTGACCTATAGACACAGATCACTTATCAGCTTCATCATATCTGTATCTGACCTATAGACACAGATCACTTATCAGCCTCATCATATCAGTATCTGACCTATAGACACATATCACTTATCAGCTTCATCATATCAGTATCTGACCTATAGACATATATCAATTATCAGCTTCATCATATCACTGTCTGACCTATAGACACATATCACTTATCAGCTCCATCATATCAGTATCTGACCTATAGACATATATCACTTATCAGCTTCATCATATCAGTATCTGACCTATAGACACAGATCACTTATCAGCTTCATCATATCAGTATCTGACCTATAGACACATATCACTTATCAGCTTCATCATATCAGTATCTGACGTATAGACACATTTCACTTATCAGCTTCATCATATCAGTATCTGACCTATAGACACAGATCACTTATCAGCTTCATCATATCAGTATCTGACCTATAGACACATATCACTTATCAGCTTCATCATATCAGTATCTGTCATATAGACATATATCACTTATCAGCTTCATCATATCACTGTCTGACCTTTAGACATATATCACTTATCAGCTTCATCTTATCAGTATCTGACCTATAGACATATATCACTTATCAGCTTCATCATATCAGTATCTGACCTATAGACATATATAACTTATCAGCTTCATCATATCAGTATCTGTCCTATAGACACATATCACTTATCAGCTTCATCATATCAGTATCTGACCTATAGACATATATCACTTATCAGCTCCATCATATCAGTATCTGACCTATAGACATATATCACTTATCAGCTTCATCATATCAGTATCTGACCTATAGACATATATCACTTATCAGCCTCATCATATCAGTATCTGACCTATAGACACAGATCACTTATCAGCTTCATCATATCCGTATCTGACCTATAGACATATATCACTTATCAGCTTCATCATATCAGTATCTGACCTATAGACATATATCACTTATCAGCTTCATCATATCAGTATCTGAACTATAGACACATATCACTTATCAGCTTCATCATATCACTGTCTGACCTATAGACACAGATCACTTATCAGCTTCATCATATCAGTATCTGACCTATAGACACAGATCACTTATCAGCTTCATCATATCAGTATCTGACCTATAGACACATATCACTTATCAGCCTCATCATATCAGTATCTGACCTATAGACACAGATCACTTATCAGCTTCATCATATCAGTATCTGACCTATAGACATATATCACTTATCAGCTTCATCATATCAGTATCTGACCTATAGACATATATCACTTATCAGCTTCATCATATCAGTATCTGAACTATAGACACATATCACTTATCAGCTTCATCATATCACTGTCTGACCTATAGACACAGATCACTTATCAGCTTCATCATATCAGTATCTGACCTATAGACATATATCACTTATCAGCTTCATCATATCAGTATCTGACCTATAGACATATATCACTTATCAGCTTCATCATATCAGTATCTGACCTATAGACACAGATCACTTATCAGCTTCATCATATCCGTATCTGACCTATAGACACATATCACTTATCAGCCTCATCATATCAGTATCTGACCTATAGACACATATCACTTATCAGCTTCATCATATCAGTATCTGACCTATAGACACAGATCACTTATCAGCTTCATCATATCAGTATCTGACCTATAGACACATATCACTTATCAGCTTCATCATATCAGTATCTGACCTATAGACACATATCACTTATCAGCTTCATCATATCAGTATCTGACCTATAGACACATATCACTTATCAGCCTCATCATATCAGTATCTGACCTATAGACACATATCACTTATCAGCTTCACCATATCAGTATCTGACCTATAGACATATATCACTTATCAGCTTCATCATATCAGTATCTGACCTATAGACACATATCACTTATCAGCTTCATCATATCAGTATCTGACCTATAGACACATATCACTTATCAGCCTCATCATATCAGTATCTGACCTATAGACACATATCACTTATCAGCTTCATCATATCAGTATCTGACCTATAGATATATATCACTTATCAGCTTCATCATATGAGTATCTGACCTATAGACACCGATCACTTATCAGCTTCATCATATCAGTGACTGACCTATAGACACATATAACATATCAGCTTCATCATATCAGTATCTGACCTATAGACACATATCACTTATCAGCCTCATCATATCAGTATCTGACCTATAGACATATATCACTTATCAGCTTCACCATATCAGTATCTGACCTATAGACATATATCACTTATCAGCTTCATCATATCAGTATCTGACCTATAGACACATATAACACATCAGCTTCATCATATCAGTATCTGACCTATAGACATATATCACTTATCAGCTTCATCATATCAGTATCTGACCTATAGACATATATAACTTATCAGCTTCATCATATCAGTATCTGTCCTATAGACACATATCACTTATCAGCTTCTTCATATCAGTATCTGACCTATAGACATATATCACTTATCAGCTCCATCATATCAGTATCTGACCTATAGACATATATCACTTATCAGCTTCATCATATCAGTATCTGACCTATAGACATATATCACTTATCAGCCTCATCATATCAGTATCTGACCTATAGACACAGATCACTTATCAGCTTCATCATATCAGTATCTGACCTATAGACATATATCACTTATCAGCTTCATCATATCAGTATCTGAACTATAGACACATATCACTTATCAGCTTCATCATATCACTGTCTGACCTATAGACACATATCACTTATCAGCTTCATCATATCAGTATCTGACCTATAGACACAGATCACTTATCAGCTTCATCATATCAGTATCTGACCTATAGACATATATCACTTATCAGCTTCATCATATCAGTTTCTGACCTATAGACATATATCACTTATCAGCTTCATCATATCAGTATCTGACCTATAGACACAGATCACTTATCAGCTTCATCATATCAGTATCTGACCTATAGACAGTGATCACTTATTAGCTTCATCATATCAGTATCTGACCTATAGACACATATCACTTATCAGCTCCATCATATCAGTATCTGACCTATAGACATATATCACTTATCAGCTTCATCATATCCGTATCTGACCTATAGACACAGATCACTTATCAACTTCATCATATCAGTATCTGACGTATAGACACATATCACTTATCAGCTTCATCATATCAGTATCTGACCTATAGATATATATCACTTATCAGCTCCATCATATCAGTATCTGACCTATAGACACATATCACTTATCAGCTTCATCATATCAGTATCTGACCTATAGACATATATCACTTATCAGCTTCATCATATCAGTATCTGACCTATAGAATATATATCACTTATCAGCTTCACCATATCAGTATCTGACCTATAGACACATATCACTTATCAGCTTCACCATATCAGTATCTGACCTAAAGACATATATCACTTATCAGCTTCATCATATCAGTATCTCACCTATAGACATATATCACTTATCAGCTTCATCATATCAGTATCTGACCTATAGACACAGATCACTTATCAGCTTCATCATATCTGTATCTGACCTATAGACACAGATCACTTATCAGCCTCATCATATCAGTATCTGACCTATAGACACATATCACTTATCAGCTTCATCATATCAGTATCTGACCTATAGACATATATCAATTATCAGCTTCATCATATCACTGTCTGACCTATAGACACATATCACTTATCAGCTCCATCATATCAGTATCTGACCTATAGACATATATCACTTATCAGCTTCATCATATCAGTATCTGACCTATAGACACAGATCACTTATCAGCTTCATCATATCAGTATCTGACCTATAGACACATATCACTTATCAGCTTCATCATATCAGTATCTGACGTATAGACACATTTCACTTATCAGCTTCATCATATCAGTATCTGACCTATAGACACAGATCACTTATCAGCTTCATCATATCAGTATCTGACCTATAGACACATATCACTTATCAGCTTCATCATATCAGTATCTGTCATATAGACATATATCACTTATCAGCTTCATCATATCACTGTCTGACCTTTAGACATATATCACTTATCAGCTTCATTATATCAGTATCTGACCTATAGACATATATCACTTATCAGCTTCATCATATCAGTATCTGACCTATAGACATATATAACTTATCAGCTTCATCATATCAGTATCTGTCCTATAGACACATATCACTTATCAGCTTCATCATATCAGTATCTGACCTATAGACATATATCACTTATCAGCTCCATCATATCAGTATCTGACCTATAGACATATATCACTTATCAGCTTCATCATATCAGTATCTGACCTATAGACATATATCACTTATCAGCCTCATCATATCAGTATCTGACCTATAGACACAGATCACTTATCAGCTTCATCATATCCGTATCTGACCTATAGACATATATCACTTATCAGCTTCATCATATCAGTATCTGACCTATAGACATATATCACTTATCAGCTTCATCATATCAGTATCTGAACTATAGACACATATCACTTATCAGCTTCATCATATCACTGTCTGACCTATAGACACAGATCACTTATCAGCTTCATCATATCAGTATCTGACCTATAGACACAGATCACTTATCAGCTTCATCATATCAGTATCTGACCTATAGACACATATCACTTATCAGCCTCATCATATCAGTATCTGACCTATAGACACAGATCACTTATCAGCTTCATCATATCAGTATCTGACCTATAGACATATATCACTTATCAGCTTCATCATATCAGTATCTGACCTATAGACATATATCACTTATCAGCTTCATCATATCAGTATCTGAACTATAGACACATATCACTTATCAGCTTCATCATATCACTGTCTGACCTATAGACACAGATCACTTATCAGCTTCATCATATCAGTATCTGACCTATAGACATATATCACTTATCAGCTTCATCATATCAGTATCTGACCTATAGACATATATCACTTATCAGCTTCATCATATCAGTATCTGACCTATAGACACAGATCACTTATCAGCTTCATCATATCCGTATCTGACCTATAGACACATATCACTTATCAGCCTCATCATATCAGTATCTGACCTATAGACACATATCACTTATCAGCTTCATCATATCAGTATCTGACCTATAGACATATATCACTTATCAGCTCCATCATATCAGTATCTGACCTATAGACATATATCACTTATCAGCTTCACCATATCAGTATCTGACCTATAGACATATATCACTTATCAGCTTCATCATATCAGTATCTGACCTATAGACATATATCACTTATCAGCTTCATCATATCAGTATCTGACCTATAGACACAGATCACTTATCAGCTTCATCATATCCGTATCTGACCTATAGACACAGATCACTTATCAGCTTCATCATATCAGTATCTGACCTATAGACACATATCACTTATCAGCTTCATCATATCAGTATCTGACCTATAGACACATATCACTTATCAGCTTCATCATATCAGTATCTGACCTATAGACACATATCACTTATCAGCCTCATCATATCAGTATCTGACCTATAGACACATATCACTTATCAGCTTCACCATATCAGTATCTGACCTATAGACATATATCACTTATCAGCTTCATCATATCAGTATCTGACCTATAGACACATATCACTTATCAGCTTCATCATATCAGTATCTGACCTATAGACACATATCACTTATCAGCCTCATCATATCAGTATCTGACCTATAGACACATATCACTTATCAGCTTCATCATATCAGTATCTGACCTATAGATATATATCACTTATCAGCTTCATCATATGAGTATCTGACCTATAGACACCGATCACTTATCAGCTTCATCATATCAGTGACTGACCTATAGACACATATAACATATCAGCTTCATCATATCAGTATCTGACCTATAGACACATATCACTTATCAGCCTCATCATATCAGTATCTGACCTATAGACATATATCACTTATCAGCTTCACCATATCAGTATCTGACCTATAGACATATATCACTTATCAGCTTCATCATATCAGTATCTGACCTATAGACACATATAACACATCAGCTTCATCATATCAGTATCTGACCTATAGACATATATCACTTATCAGCTTCATCATATCAGTATCTGACCTATAGACATATATAACTTATCAGCTTCATCATATCAGTATCTGTCCTATAGACACATATCACTTATCAGCTTCTTCATATCAGTATCTGACCTATAGACATATATCACTTATCAGCTCCATCATATCAGTATCTGACCTATAGACATATATCACTTATCAGCTTCATCATATCAGTATCTGACCTATAGACATATATCACTTATCAGCCTCATCATATCAGTATCTGACCTATAGACACAGATCACTTATCAGCTTCATCATATCAGTATCTGACCTATAGACATATATCACTTATCAGCTTCATCATATCAGTATCTGAACTATAGACACATATCACTTATCAGCTTCATCATATCACTGTCTGACCTATAGACACATATCACTTATCAGCTTCATCATATCAGTATCTGACCTATAGACACATATCACTTATCAGCTTCATCATATCAGTATCTGACCTATAGACACATATCACTTATCAGCTTCATCATATCACTGTCTGACCTATAGACACAGATCACTTATCAGCTTCATCATATCAGTATCTGACCTATAGACACAGATCACTTATCAGCTTCATCATATCAGTATCTGACCTATAGACATATATCACTTATCAGCTTCATCATATCAGTTTCTGACCTATAGACATATATCACTTATCAGCTTCATCATATCAGTATCTGACCTATAGACACAGATCACTTATCAGCTTCATCATATCAGTATCTGACCTATAGACAGTGATCACTTATTAGCTTCATCATATCAGTATCTGACCTATAGACACATATCACTTATCAGCTCCATCATATCAGTATCTGACCTATAGACATATATCACTTATCAGCTTCATCATATCCGTATCTGACCTATAGACACAGATCACTTATCAACTTCATCATATCAGTATCTGACGTATAGACACATATCACTTATCAGCTTCATCATATCAGTATCTGACCTATAGATACATATAACATATCAGCTTCATCACATCAGTATCTGACCTATAGACACATATCACTTATCAGCTCCATCATATCAGTATCTGACCTATAGACACAGATCACTGATCAGCTTCATCATATCAGTATCTGACCTATAGACATATATCACTTATCATCTTCACCATATCAGTATCTGACCTATAGACACATTTCACTTATCAGCTTCATCATATCAGTATCTGACCTATAGACATATATCACTTATCAGCTTCATTATATCAGTATCTGACCTATAGACACATATCACTTATCAGCTTCATCATATCAGTATCTGACCTATAGACACCGATCACTTATCTGCTTCATCATATCAGTATCTGACCTATAGACACATATCACTTATCAGCTCCATCATATCAGTATCTGACCTATAGACATATATCACTTATCAGCTTCATCATATCAGTATCTGACCTATAGACACAGATAACTTATCAGCTTCATCATATCTGTATCTGACCTATAGACACATATCACTTATCAGCTTCAGCATATCAGTATCTGACCTATAGACATATATCACTTATCAGCTTCACCATATCAGTATCTGACCTATAGACACAGATCACTTATCAGCTTCATCATATCAGTATCTGACCTATAGACACATATCACTTATCAGCTTCATCATATCAGTATCTGACCTATAGACATAGATCACTTATCAGCTTCATCATATCAGTATCTTACCTATAGACATATATCACTTATCAGCTTCATCATATCAGTATCTGACCTATAGACACAGATCACTTATCAGCTTCATCATATCAGTATCTGACCTATAGATATATATCACTTATCAGCTTCATCATATGAGTATCTGACCTATAGACACCGATCACTTATCAGCTTCATCATATCAGTATCTGACCTATAGACATATATCACTTATCAGCTTTATCATATCAGTATCTGACCTATAGACATATATCACTTATCAGCTTCATCATATCAGTATCTGACCTATAGACATATATCACTTATCAGCTTCATCATATCAGTATCTGACCTATAGACACCGATCACTTATCAGCTTCATCATATCAGTATCTGACCTATAGACACATATCACTTATCAGCTTCACCATATCAGTATCTGACCTATAATATATATCACTTATCAGCTTCATCATGTCATTATCTGACCTATAGACATATATCACTTATCAGCTTCATCATATCAGTATCTGACCTATAGACACATATCACTTATCAGCTCCATCATATCAGTATCTGACCTATAGACATATATCACTTATCATCTTCATCATATCAGTATCTGACCTATAGACATAGATCACTTATCAGCTTCATCATATCAGTATCTGACCTATAGACATATATCACTTATCAGCTTCATCATATCAGTATCTGACCTATAGACATATATCACTTATCAGCTTCATCATATCAGTATCTGACCTATAGACACATATCACTTATCAGCTTCATCATATCAGTATCTGACCTATAGACATATATCACTTATCAGCTTCATCATATCAGTATCTGACCTATAGACACATATCACTTATCAGCTTCATCATATAAGTATCTGACCTATAGACAAATATCACTTATCAGCTTCATCATATCTGTATCTGACCTATAGACACAGATCACTTATCAGCTTCATCATATCTGTATCTGACCTATAGACACAGATCACTTATCAGCTTCATCATATCAGTATCTGACCTATAGACACCGATCACTTATCAGCTTCATCATATCAGTATCTGACCTATAGACATATATCACTTATCAGCCTCATCATATCAGTATCTGACCTATAGACATATATCACTTATCAGCTTCATCATATCTGTATCTGACCTATAGACACATATCACTTATCAGCTTCATCATATCAGTATCTGACCTATAGACATATATCACTTATCCGCTCCATCATATCAGTATCTGACCTATAGACACATATCACTTATCAGCTTCACCATATCAGTATCTGACCTATAGAGACATATCACTTATCAGCTTCATCATATCAGTATCTGACCTATAGACATATATCACTTATCAGCTTCATCATATCAGTATCTGACCTATAGATATATATCACTTATCATCTTCATCATATCAGTATCTGACCTATAGACACATATCACTTATCATCTTCATCATATCAGTATCTGACCTATAGACACATATCACTTATCAGCTTCATCATATCAGTATCTGACCTATAGACATATATCACTTATCAGCCTCATCATATCAGTATCTGACCTATAGACATATATCACTTATCAGCTTCATCATATCTGTATCTGACCTATAGACACATATCACTTATCAGCTTCATCATATCAGTATCTGACCTATAGACATATATCACTTATCCGCTCCATCATATCAGTATCTGACCTATAGACACATATCACTTATCAGCTTCACCATATCAGTATCTGACCTATAGACACATATCACTTATCAGCTTCATCATATCAGTATCTGACCTATAGACATATATCACTTATCAGCTTCATCATATCAGTATCTGACCTATAAACACATATCACTTATCATCTTCATCATATCAGTATCTGACCTATAGACACATATCACTTATCAGCTTCATCATATCAGTATCTGACCTATAGACACATATCACTTATCAGCTTCATCATATCAGTATCTGTCCTATAGACATATGTCACTTATCAGCTTCATCATATCAGTATCTGACCTATAGACACAGATCACTTATCAGCTTCATCATATCAGTATCTGACCTATAGACATATATCACTTATCTTCATCACATCAGTATCTGACCTATAGACACATATCACTTATCAGCTTCATCATATCAGTATCTGTCCTATAGACATATGTCACTTATCAGCTTCATCATATCAGTATCTGTCCTATATACATATATCACTTATCAGCTTCATCATATCAGTATCTGACCTATAGACACAGATCACTTATCAGCTTCATCATATCACTGTCTGACCTATAGACACATATCACTTATCAGCTTCATCATATCAGTATCTGACCTATAGACACATATCACTTATCAGCTCCATCATATCAGTATCTGACCTATAGACATATATCACTTATCAGCTTCATCATATCAGTATCTGACCTATAGACATATATCACTTATCAGCTTCATCATATCAGTATCTGACCTTTAGACATATATCACTTATCAGCTTCATCATATCAGTATCTGACCTATAGACATATATCACTTATCAGCTTCATCATATCAGTATCTGACCTATAGACATATATCACTTATCAGCTTCACCATATCAGTATCTGACCTATAGACACATATCACTTATCAGCTCTATCATATCAGTATCTGACCTATAGACATATATCACTTATCAGCTCCATCATATCAGTATCTGACCTATAGACATATATCACTTATCAGCTCCATCATATCACTGTCTGACCTATAGACACATATCACTTATCAGCTCCATCATATCAGTATCTGACCTATAGACATATATAACTTATCAGCTTCATCATATCAGTATCTGACCTATAGACATATATAACTTATCATCTTCATCATATCAGTATCTGACCTATAGACACATATCACTTATCATCATCATATCAGTATCTGACCTATAGACACCGATCACTTATCAGCTTCATCATATCTGTATCTGACCTATAGACATCGATCACTTATCAGCTTTATCATATCAGTATCTGACCTATAGACACATATCACTTATCAGCTTCATCATATCAGTATCTGACCTATAGATATATATCACTTATCAGCTTCATCATATCAGTATCTGACCCATAGACATATATCACTTATCAGCTTTATCATATCAGTATCTGACCTATAGATATATATCACTTATCAGCTTCATCATATCAGTATCTGTCCTATAGACATATATTACTTATCAGCTTTATCATATCAGTGACTGACCTATAGACATATATCACTTATCAGCCCCATCATATCAGTATCTGACCTATAGACATATATCACTTATCAGCTTCATCATATCAGTATCTGACCTATAGACACAGATCACTTATCAGCGCCATCATATCAGTATCTGACCTATAGACACATATCACTTATCAGCTTCATAATATCAGTATCTGACCTATAGACACATATCACTTATCAGCTTCATCATATCAGTATCTGACCTATAGACATATATCACTTATCAGCTTCATCATATCAGTATCTGACCTATAGACACATATCACTTATCAGCTTCATCATATCAGTATCTGACCTATAGACACATATCACTTATCAGCTTCATCATATCAGTATCTGACCTATAGACACCGATCACTTATCAGCTTCGTCATATCAGTATCTGACCTATAGATATATATCACTTATCAGCTTCATCATATCAGTATCTGACCTATAGACACATATCACTTATCAGCTTCACCATATCAGTATCTGACCTATAGACAAATATCACTTATCAGCTTCACCATATCAGTATCTGACCTATAGATATATATCACTTATCAGCTTCATCATATCAGTATCTGACCTATAGACATATATTACTTATCAGCTTCATCATATCAGTATCTGACCTATAGACACAGATCACTTATCAGCGCCATCATATCAGTATCTGACCTATAGACACATATCACTTATCAGCTTCATCATATCAGTATCTGACCTATAGACACATATCACTTATCAGCTTCATCATATCAGTATCTGACCTATAGACACAGATCACTTATCAGCTCCATCATATCAGTATCTGACCTATAGACACAGATCACTTATCAGCTTCATCATATCAGTATCTGACCTATAGACACATATCACTTATCAGCTTCATCATATCAGTATCTGACCTATAGACACATATCACTTATCAGCTTCATCACATCAGTATCTGACCTATAGACACATATCACTTATCAGCTTCATCATATCAGTATCTGACCTATAGACATATATCACTTATCATCTTCATCATATCTGTATCTGACCTATATACATATATCACTTATCAGCTTCATCATATCAGTATCTGACCTATAGACACATATCACTTATCAGCTTCATCATGTCAGTATCGGACCTATAGACACATATCACTTATCAGCTCCATCATATCAGTATCTGACCTATAGACACATATCACTTATCAGCTTCATCATATTACTGTCTGACCAATAGACACAGATCACTTATCAGCTTCATCATATCAGTATCTGACCTATAGACACATATCACTTATCAGCTTCATCATATCAGTATCTGACCTATAGACACATATCACTTATCAGCTTCATCACATCAGTATCTGACCTATAGACACATATCACTTATCAGCTTCATCACATCAGTATCTGACCTATAGACACATATCACTTATCAGCTTCATCATATCAGTATCTGACCTATAGACACATATCACTTATCAGCTTCATCACATCAGTATCTGACCTATAGACACATATCACTTATCAGCTTCATCATATCAGTATCTGACCTATAGACATATATCACTTATCATCTTCATCATATCTGTATCTGACCTATAGATACAGATCACTTATCAGCTTCATCATATCAGTATCTGACCCTATAGACATCGATCACTTATCAGCTTTATCATATCAGTATCTGACCCTATAGACATATGTCACTTATCAGCTTCATCAAATCAGTATCTGACCTATAGACATATATCACTTATCAGCCTCATCATATCAGTATCTGACCTATAGACATATATCACTTATCAGCCTCATCATACCAGTATCTGACCTATAGACATATATCACTTATCAGCCTCATCATATCAGTATCTGACCTATAGACATATATCACTTATCAGCTTCATCATATCTGTATCTGACCTATATACATATATCACTTATCAGCTTCATCATATCAGTATCTGACCTATAGACACATATCACTTATCAGCTTCATCATATCAGTATCTGACCTATAGACATATATCACTTATCAGCTTCATCATATCAGTATCTGACCTATAGACACATATCACTTATCAGCTTCATCATATCAGTATCTGACCTATAGACACATATCACTTATCAGCTTCATCATATCAGTATCTGACCTATAGACATATATCACTTATCAGCTTCATCATATCAGTATCTGACCTATAGACACATATCACTTATCAGCTTCATCATATCAGTATCTGACCTATAGACACATATCACTTATCAGCTTCATCATATCAGTATCTGTCCTATAGACATATATCACTTATCAGCTTTATCATATCAGTATCTGACCTATAGACACAGATCACTTATCAGCTTCATCATATCAGTATCTGACCTATAGACACATATAACATATCAGCTTCATCACATCAGTATCTGACCTATAGACACATATCACTTATCAGCTTCATCATATCAGTATCTGACCTATAGACACATATCACTTATCAGCCTCATCATATCAGTATCTGACCTATAGACATATATCACTTATCAGCTTTATCATATCAGTATCTGACCTATAGACACAGATCACTTATCAGCTTCATCATATCAGTATCTGACCTATAGACATACATCACTTATCAGCTTCATCATATCACTGTCTGACCTATAGACACATATCACTTATCAGCTTCATCATATCAGTATCTGACCTATAGACACATATCACTTATCAGCTTCATCATATCAGTATCTGTCCTATAGACATATATCACTTATCAGCTTTATCATATCAGTATCTGACCTATAGACACAGATCACTTATCAGCTTCATCATATCAGTATCTGACCTATAGACATACATCACTTATCAGCTTCATCATATCACTGTCTGACCTATAGACACATATCACTTATCAGCTTCATCATATCAGTATCTGACCTATAGACACATATCACTTATCAGCTTCATCATATCAGTATCTGACCTATAGACATATCACTTATCAGCTTCATCATATCAGTATCTGACCTATAGACATCGATCACTTATCAGCTTTATCATATCAGTATCTGACCCTATAGACATATGTCACTTATCAGCTTCATCATATCAGTATCTGACCTATAGACACATATCACTTAACAGCTTCATCATATCAGTATCTGACCTATAGACATATATCACTTATCAGCTTCATCATATCAGTATCTGACCTATAGACATATATCACTTATCAGCTTCATCATATCAGTATCTGACCTATAGACATATATCACTTATGAGCTTCATCATATCAGTATCTGACCTATAGACACATATCAGCTTCATCATATCAGTATCTGACCTATAGACACAGATCACTTATCAGCTTCATCATATCAGTATCTGACCTATAGACACCGATCACTTATCAGCTTCATCATATCAGTATCTGACCTATAGACATATATCACTTATCAGCCTCATCATATCAGTATCTGACCTATAGACATATATCACTTATCAGCTTCATCATATCAGTATCTGACCTATAGACATATATCACTTATCAGCTTCATCATATCAGTATCTGACCTATAGACATATATCACTTATCAGCTTCATCATATCAGTATCTGACCTATAGACACATATCACTTATCAGCTTCATCATATCAGTATCTGACCTATAGACACCGATCACTTATCAGCTTCATCATATCAGTATCTGACCTATAGACACAGATCACTTATCAGCTTCATCATATCAGTATCTGACCTATAGACACCGATCACTTATCAGCTTCATCATATCAGTATCTGACCTATAGACACATATCACTTATCAGCTTCATCATATCAGTATCTGACCTATAGACACATATCACTTATCAGCCTCATCATATCAGTATCTGACCTATAGACATATATCACTTATCAGCTCCATCATATCAGTATCTGACCTATAGACATATATCACTTATCAGCTTCATCATATCAGTATCTGACCTATAGATATATATCACTTATCAGCTTCACCATATCAGTATCTGACCTATAGACACATATCACTTATCAGCCTCATCATATCAGTATCTGACCTATAGACATATATCACTTATCAGCTCCATCATATCAGTATCTGACCTATAGACATATATCACTTATCAGCTTCATCATATCAGTATCTGACCTATAGATATATATCACTTATCAGCTTCATCATATCAGTATCTGACCTAAAGATATATATCACTTATCAGCTTCACCATATCAGTATCTGACCTATAGACATATATCACTTATCAGCTTCATCATATCAGTATCTGACCTATAGACATATATATCACTTATCAGCTTCATCATATCAGTATCTGACCTATAGACATATATCACTTATCAGCTCCATCAGATCAGTATCTGACCTATAGACACAGATCACTTATCAACTTCATCATATCAGTATCTGATCTATAGACATATATAACTTATCAGCTTCATCATATCAGTATCTGACCTATAGACAAATATCACTTATCAGCTTCATCATATCAGTATCTGATCTATAGACATATATAACTTATCAGCTTCATCATATCAGTATCTGACCTATAGACACATATCACTTATCAGCCTCATCATATCATTATCTGACCTATAGACATATATCACTTATCAGCTTCATCATATCAGTATCTGACCTATAGACACATATCACTTATCAGCTTCATCATATCAGTATCTGACCTATAGACATATATAACTTATCAGCTTTATCATATCAGTATCTGACCTATAGACACAGATCACTTAACATCTTCATCATATCTGTATCTGACATATATACATATATCACTTATCAGCTTCATCATATCAGTATCTGACCTATAGACATATATCACTTATCAGCTTCATCATATCAGTATCTGACCTATAGACATATGTCACTTATCACCTTTATCCTATCAGTGACTGACCTATAGACACATATCACTTATCATCTGCATTATATCAGTATCTGACCTATAGACATATATCACTTATCAGCTTCATCATATCACTGTCTGACCTATAGACATATATCACTTATCAGCTTCATCATATCACTGTCTGACCTATAGACACATATCACTTATCAGCTTCATCATATTACTGTCTGACCTATAGACACAGATCACTTATCAGCTTCATCATATCAGTATCTGACCTATAGACACATATCACTTATCAGCTTCATCACATCAGTATCTGACCTATAGACACATATCACTTATCAGCTTCATCATATCAGTATCTGACCTATAGACATATATCACTTATCATCTTCATCATATCTGTATCTGACCTATATACATATATCACTTATCAGCTTCATCATATCAGTATCTGACCTATAGACACATATCACTTATCAGCTTCATCATGTCAGTATCGGACCTATAGACACATATCACTTATCAGCTCCATCATATCAGTATCTGACCTATAGACACATATCACTTATCAGCTTCATCATATTACTGTCTGACCTATAGACACAGATCACTTATCAGCTTCATCATATCAGTATCTGACCTATAGACACATATCACTTATCAGCTTCATCATATCAGTATCTGACCTATAGACACATATCACTTATCAGCTTCATCACATCAGTATCTGACCTATAGACACATATCACTTATCAGCTTCATCATATCAGTATCTGACCTATAGACATATATCACTTATCATCTTCATCATATCTGTATCTGACCTATATACATATATCACTTATCAGCTTCATCATATCAGTATCTGACCTATAGACACATATCACTTATCAGCTTCATCATGTCAGTATCGGACCTATAGACACATATCACTTATCAGCTTCATCATATCAGTATCTGACCTATAGACATATATCACTTATCATCTTCATCATATCTGTATCTGACCTATATACATATATCACTTATCAGCTTCATCATATCAGTATCTGACCTATAGACATATGTCACTTATCAGCTCCATCATATCACTGTCTGACCTATAGACACATATCACTTATTAGATTCATCATATCAGTATCTGACCTATAGACATATATCACTTATCATCTTCATCATATCAGTATCTGACCTATATACATATATCACTTATCAACTTCATCATATCAGTATCTGACCTATAGACATATATCACTTATCAGCTCCATCATATCAGTATCGGACCTATAGACACATATCACTTATCAGCTTCATCATATCAGTATCTGACCTATAGACATATATCACTTATCATCTTCATCATATCTGTATCTGACCTATATACATATATCACTTATCAGCTTCATCATATCAGTATCTGACCTATAGACATATGTCACTTATCAGCTCCATCATATCACTGTCTGACCTATAGACACATATCACTTATTAGATTCATCATATCAGTATCTGACCTATAGACATATATCACTTATCATCTTCATCATATCAGTATCTGACCTATATACATATATCACTTATCAACTTCATCATATCAGTATCTGACCTATAGACATATATCACTTATCAGCTCCATCATATCAGTATCTGACCTATAGACATATATCACTTATTAGATTCATCATATCAGTATCTGACCTATAGACATATATTACTTATCAGCTTCATCATATCACTGTCTGACCTATAGACACATATCACTTATTAGATTCATCATATCAGTATCTGACCTATAGACATATATCACTTATCAGCTCCATCATATCAGTATCTGAACTATAGACACAGATCACTTATCAGCTTCATCATATCAGTATCTGACCTATAGACATATATCACTTATCAGCTCCATCATATCAGGATCTGACCTATAGACATATATAACTTATCAGCTTCATCATATCAGTATCTGACCTATAGACACATCACTTATCAGCTTTATCATATCAGTATCTGACCTATAGACACTTATCAGCTTCATCATATCAGTATCTGACCTATAGACATATATAACTTATCAGCTTCATCATATCAGTATCTGACCTATATACATATATCACTTATCAGCTTCATCATATCAGTATCTGACCTATAGACACATATCACTTATCTGCTTCATCATATCAGTATCTGACCTATAGACATATATCACTTATCAGCTTCATCATATCAGTATCTGACCTATAGACAAATATCACTTATCAGCTTCATCATATCAGTATCTGACCTATAGACACTGATCACTTATCAGCTTCATCATATCAGTATCTGACCTATAGACACATATCACTTATCAGCTTCATCATATCAGTATCTGACCTATAGACACATATCACTTATCAGCTTCATCATATCACTGTCTGACCTATAGACATATATCACTTATCAGCTTCATCATATCAGTATCTGACCTATAGACATATATCACTTATCAGCCTCATCATATCAGTATCTGACCTATAGACATATATCACTTATCAGCTTCATCATATCAGTATCTGACCTATAGACATAGATCACTTATCAGCTCCATCATATCAGTATCTGACCTATAGACATATATCACTTATCAGCTCCATCATATCAGTATCTGACCTATAGACACATATCACTTATCAGCTTCATCATATCAGTATCTGACCTATAGACACATATCACTTATCAGCTTCATCATATCAGTATCTGACCTAAATACATATATCACTTATCAGCTTCATCATATCAGTATCTGACCTATAGACATATATCACTTATCAGCTTCATCATATCAGTATCTGTCCTATAGACATATGTCACTTATCAGCTTCATCATATCAGTATCTGTCCTATAGACATATATCACTTATCAGCTTCATTATATCAGTATCTGACCTATAGACACATATCACTTATCAGCTCTATCATATCAGTATCTGACCTATAGACATATATCACTTATCAGCTCCATCATATCAGTATCTGACCTATAGACATATATCACTTATCAGCTCCATCATATCACTGTCTGACCTATAGACACATATCACTTATCAGCTCCATCATATCAGTATCTGACCTATAGACATATATCACTTATCAGCTTCATCATATCAGTATCTGACCTATAGACATATATAACTTATCATCTTCATCATATCAGTATCTGACCTATAGACACATATCACTAATCATCATCATATCAGTATCTGACCTATAGACACCGATCACTTATCAGCTTCATCATATCTGTATCTGACCTATAGATACAGATCACTTATCAGCTTCATCATATCAGTATCTGACCCTATAGACATCGATCACTTATCAGCTTTATCATATCAGTATCTGACCCTATAGACATATGTCACTTATCAGCTTCATCAAATCAGTATCTGACCTATAGACATATATCACTTATCAGCCTCATCATATCAGTATCTGACCTATAGACATATATCACTTATCAGCTTCATCATATCTGTATCTGACCTATATACATATATCACTTATCAGCTTCATCATATCAGTATCTGACCTATAGACACATATCACTTATCAGCTTCATCATATCAGTATCTGACCTATAGACACATATCACTTATCAGCTTCATCATATCAGTATCTGACCTATAGACATATATCACTTATCAGCTTCATCATATCAGTATCTGACCTATAGACACATATCACTTATCAGCTTCATCATATCAGTATCTGACCTATAGACACATATCACTTATCAGCCTCATCATATCAGTATCTGTCCTATAGACATATATCACTTATCAGCTTTATCATATCAGTATCTGACCTATAGACACAGATCACTTATCAGCTTCATCATATCAGTATCTGACCTATAGACACATATAACATATCAGCTTCATCACATCAGTATCTGACCTATAGACACATATCACTTATCAGCTTCATCATATCAGTATCTGACCTATAGACACATATCACTTATCAGCTTCATCATATCAGTATCTGTCCTATAGACATATATCACTTATCAGCTTTATCATATCAGTATCTGACCTATAGACACAGATCACTTATCAGCTTCATCATATCAGTATCTGACCTATAGACATACATCACTTATCAGCTTCATCATATCACTGTCTGACCTATAGACACATATCACTTATCAGCTTCATCATATCAGTATCTGACCTATAGACACATATCACTTATCAGCTTCATCATATCAGTATCTGACCTATAGACATATCACTTATCAGCTTCATCATATCAGTATCTGACCTATAGACATCGATCACTTATCAGCTTTATCATATCAGTATCTGACCCTATAGACATATGTCACTTATCAGCTTCATCATATCAGTATCTGACCTATAGACACATATCACTTATCAGCTTCATCATATCAGTATCTGACCTATAGATATATATCACTTATCAGCTTCATCATATCAGTATCTGACCCATAGACACAGATACTGATATGATGAAGCTGATAAGTGATATGTGTCTATGGGTCAGATACTGATATGATGAAGCTGATAAGTGATATATATATTTAGGTCAGATACTGATATGATGAAGCTGATAAGTGATATGACCTATAGATATATATCACTTATCAGCTTCATCATATCAGTATCTGTCCTATAGACATATATTACTTATCAGCTTTATCATATCAGTGACTGACCTATAGACACATATCACTTATCAGCTTCATCATATCAGTATCTGACCTATAGACATATATCACTTATCAGCCCCATCATATCAGTATCTGACCTATAGACATATATCACTTATCAGCGCCATCATATCAGTATCTGACCTATAAACACATATCACTTATCAGCTTCATCATATCAGTATCTGACCTATAGACACATATCACTTATCAGCTTCACCATTCCAGTATCTGACCTATAGACAAATATCACTTATCAGCTTCACCATATCAGTATCTGACCTATAGATATATATCACTTATCAGCTTCATCATATCAGTATCTGACCTATAGACATATATTACTTTTCAGCTTCATCATATCAGTATCTGACCTATAGACACATATCACTTATCAGCTTCATCATATCAGTATCTGACCTATAGACACAGATCACTTATCAGCTTCATCATATCAGTATCTGACCTATAGACATATATCACATATCAGCTTCATCATATCAGTATCTGACCTATAGACATATATCACTTATCAGCTTCATCATATCAGTATCTGACCTATAGACACAGATCACTTATCAGCGCCATCATATCAGTATCTGACCTATAGACACATATCACTTATCAGCTTCATCATATAAGTATCTGACCTATAGACACATATCACTTATCAGCTTCATCATATCAGTATCTGACCTATAGACACAGATCACTTATCAGCTTCATCATATCAGTATCTGACCTATAGACACAGAACACTTATCAGCTCCATCATATCAGTATCTGACCTATAGACACATATCACTTATCAGCTTCATCATATCAGTATCTGACCTATAGACACATATCTCTTATCAGCTTCATCATATCAGTATCTGACTTATAGACACATATCACTTATCAGCTTCATCATATCAGTATCTGACCTATAGACACATATCACTTATCAGCTTCATCGTATCAGTATCTGACCTATAGACATATATCACTTATCAGCTTCATCATATCAGTATCTGACCTATAGACACATATCACTTATCAGCTTCATCATATCAGTATCTGACCTATAGACATATATCACTTATCAGCTTCATCATATCAGTATCTGACCTATAGACATATATTACTTATCAGCTTCATCATATCAGTATCTGACCTATAGACACATATCACTTATCAGCTTCATCATATCAGTATCTGACCTATAGACACATATCACTTATCAGCTTCATCATATCAGTATCTGACCTATAGACATATATCACTTATCAGCTTCATCATATCAGTATCTGACCTATAGACATATATTACTTATCAGCTTCATCATATCAGTATCTGACCTATAGACACAGATCACTTATCAGCTTCATCATATCTGTATCTGACCTATAGACACATCACTTATCAGCTTCATCATATCAGTATCTGACCTATAGACATATATCACATATCAGCCTCATCATATCAGTATCTGACCTATAGACATATATCACTTATCAGCTTCATCATATCAGTATCTGACCTATAGACACATATCACTTATCAGCCTCATCATATCAGTATCTGACCTATAGACACATATCACTTATCAACTTCATCATATCAGTATCTGATCTATAGACATATATAACTTATCAGCTTCATCATATCAGTATCTGATCTATAGACATATATAACTTATCAGCTTCATCATATCAGTATCTGACCTATAGACATATATCACTTATCAACTTCATCATATCAGTATCTGATCTATAGACATATATAACTTATCAGCTTCATCATATCAGTATCTGACCTATAGACAAATATCACTTATCAGCTTCATCATATCAGTATCTGATCTATAGACATATATAACTTATCAGCTTCATCATATCAGTATCGGACCTTTAGACACATATCACTTATCAGCTTCATCATATCAGTATCTGACCTATAGACATATATAACTTATCAGCTTTATTATATCAGTATCTGACCTATAGACATATATCACTTATCAGCTTCATCATATCAGTATCTGACCTATAGACATATATCACTTATCAGCTTCATCATATCAGTATCTGACCTATAGACATATATCACTTATCAGCTTCACCATATCAGTATCTGACCTATAGACACAGATCACTTAACATCTTCATCATATCTGTATCTGACATATATACATATATCACTTATCAGCTTCATCATATCAGTATCTGACCTATAGACATATGTCACTTATCACCTTTATCCTATCAGTGACTGACCTATAGACACATATCACTTAACAGCTCCATCATATCAGTATCTGACCTATAGACATATATCACTTATCAGCTTCATCATATCAGTATCTGACCTATAGACATATATCACTTATCAGCTTCATCATATCAGTATCTGACCTATAGACACATATCAGCTTCATCATATCAGTATCTGACCTATAGACACAGATCACTTATCAGCTTCATTATATCAGTATCTGACCTATAGACATATATCACTTATCAGCTCCATCATATCAGTATCTGACCTATAGACACCGATCACTTATCAGCTTCATCATATCAGTATCTGACCTATAGACATATATCACTTATCAGCCTCATCATATCAGTATCTGACCTATAGACATATATCACTTATCAGCTTCATCATATCAGTATCTGACCTATAGACATATATCACTTATCAGCTTCATCATATCAGTATCTGACCTATAGACACATATCACTTATCAGCTTCATCATATCAGTATCTGACCTATAGACACCGATCACTTATCAGCTTCATCATATCAGTATCTGACCTATAGACACAGATCACTTATCAGCTTCATCATATCAGTATCTGACCTATAGACACCGATCACTTATCAGCTTCATCATATCAGTATCTGTCCTATAGACACAGATCACTTATCATCTTCATCATATCAGTATCTGACCTATAGACATATATCACTTATCAGCTTCATCATATCAGTATCTGACCTATAGACATATATCACTTATCAGCTTCATCATATCAGTATCTGACCTAAAGATATATATCACTTATCAGCTTCACCATATCAGTATCTGACCTATAGACATATATCACTTATCAGCTTCATCATATCAGTATCTGACCTATAGACATATATATCACTTATCAGCTTCATCATATCAGTATCTGACCTATAGACATATATCACTTATCAGCTCCATCAGATCAGTATCTGACCTATAGACACAGATCACTTATCAACTTCATCATATCAGTATCTGATCTATAGACATATATAACTTATCAGCTTCATCATATCAGTATCTGACCTATAGACAAATATCACTTATCAGCTTCATCATATCAGTATCTGATCTATAGACATATATAACTTATCAGCTTCATCATATCAGTATCTGACCTATAGACACATATCACTTATCAGCTTCATCATATCAGTATCTGACCTATAGACATATATAACTTATCAGCTTTATCATATCAGTATCTGACCTATAGACACAGATCACTTAACATCTTCATCATATCTGTATCTGACATATATACATATATCACTTATCAGCTTCATCATATCAGTATCTGACCTATAGACATATATAACTTATCAGCTTTATCATATCAGTATCTGACCTATAGACACAGATCACTTAACATCTTCATCATATCTGTATCTGACATATATACATATATCACTTATCAGCTTCATCATATCAGTATCTGACCTATAGACATATATCACTTATCAGCTTCATCATATCAGTATCTGACCTATAGACATATGTCACTTATCACCTTTATCCTATCAGTGACTGACCTATAGACACATATCACTTATCATCTGCATTATATCAGTATCTGACCTATAGACATATATCACTTATCAGCTTCATCATATCAGTATCTGACCTATAGACACAGATCACTTATCAGCTTCATCATATCAGTATCTGACCTATAGACACATATCACTTATCAGCTTCATCATATCACTGTCTGACCTATAGACACAGATCACTTATCAGCTTCATCATATCTGTATCTGACCTATAGACACAGATCACTTATCAGCTTCATCATATCAGTATCTGACCTATAGACACCGATCACTTATCAGCTTCATCATATCAGTATCTGACCTAAAGATATATATCACTTATCAGCTTCACCATATCAGTATCTGACCTATAGACATATATCACTTATCAGCTTCATCATATCAGTATCTGACCTATAGACATATATCACTTATCAGCTTCATTATATCAGTATCTGACCTATAGACATATATCACTTATCAGCTTCATCATATCAGTATCTGACCTATAGACATATATATCACTTATCAGCTTCATCATATCAGTATCTGACCTATAGACATATATCACTTATCAGCTTCATCATATCAGTATCTGACCCATAGACACATATCACTTATCAGCTTCATCATATCAGTATCTGACCTATAGACATATATAACTTATCAGCCTCATCATATCAGTATCTGACCTATAGACACATATCACTTATCAGCTCCATCATATCAGTATCTGACCTATAGACATATATCACTTATCAGCTTCATCATATCACTGTCTGACCTATAGGCATATATCACTTATCAGCTTCATCATATCAGTATCTGACCTATAGACATATATCACTTATCAGCTCCATCCTATCAGTATCTGACCTATAGACATATATCACTTATCAGCTTCATCATATCAGTATCTGACCTATAGACATATATCACTTATCAGCTGCATCATATCAGTATCTGTCCTATAGACACAGATCACTTATCAGCTTCACCATATCAGTATCTGACCTATAGACACAGATCACTTATCAGCTTCATCATATCAGTATCTGACCTATAGACACATATCACTTATCAGCCTCATCATATCAGTATCTGACCTATAGACACATATCACTTATCAGCTTCATCATATCAGTATCTGACCTATAGACACAGATCACTTATCAGCTTCATCATATCAGTATCTGACCTATAGACACATATCACTTATCAGCTTCATCATATCAGTATCTGACCTATAGACACAGATCACTTATCAGCTTCATCATATCAGTATCTGACCTATAGACATATATCACTTATCAGCTCCATCATATCAGTATCTGACCTATAGACATATATCACTTATCAGCTCCATCATATCAGTATCTGACCTATAGACATATATCACTTATCAGCTTCATCATATCACTGTCTGACCTATAGACACATATCACTTATCAGCTTCATCATATCAGTATCTGACCTATAGACATATATAACTTATCAGCTTCATCATATCAGTATCTGACCTATAGACATATATCACTTATCAGCCTCATCATATCAGTATCTGACCTATAGACACATATCACTTATCAGCTTCATCATATCAGTATCTGACCTATAGACACAGATCACTTATCAGCTTCATCATATCAGTATCTGACCTATAGACATATATCACTTATCAGCCTCATCATATCAGTATCTGACCTATAGACACAGATCACTTATCAGCTTCATCATATCAGTATCTGACCTATAGACATATATCACTTATCAGCTTCATCATATCAGTATCTGACCTATAGACATATATCACTTATCAGCTTCATCATATCAGTATCTGACCTATAGACATATATTACTTATCAGCTTCATCATATCAGTAGCTGACCTATAGACATATATCACTTATCAGCCTCATCATATCAGTATCTGACCTATAGACACAGATCACTTATCAGCTTCATCATATCAGTATCTGACCTATAGACATATATCACTTATCAGCTTCATCATATCAGTATCTGACCTATAGACATATATCACTTATCAGCTTCATCATATCAGTATCTGACCTATAGACATATATCACTTATCAGCTTCATCATATCAGTATCTGACCTATAGATACACATCAATTATCAGCTTCATCATTTCAGTATCTGATCTATAGACATATATCACTTATCAGCTTCATCATATCAGTATCTGACCTATAGACATATATCACTTATCATCATCATATCAGTATCTGACCTATAGACACATATCACTTATCAGCTTCATCATATCAGTATCTGACCTATAGACACATATAACATATCAGCTTCATCATATCAGTATCTGACCTATAGACATATATCACTTATCAGCTTCATCATATCACTGTCTGACCTATAGACATATATAACTTATCAGCTTCATCATATCAGTATCTGACCTATAGACATATATCACTTATCAGCTTCATCATATCAGTATCTCACCTATAGACATATATCACTTATCAGCTTCATCATATCAGTATCTGACCTATAGACATATGTCACTTATCACTTATCAGCTTTATCATATCAGTATATGACCTATAGACACATATCACTTATCAGCTTCATCATATCAGTGTCTGACCTATAGACATATATCACTTATCAGCTTCATCATATCAGTATCTGACCTATAGACACATATCACTTATCAGCTTCATCATATCAGTATCTGACCTATAGACATATATCACTTATCATCATCATCATATCACTGTCTGACCTATAGACACATATCTCTTATCAGCTTCATCACATCAGTATCTGACCTATAGACATATATCACTTATCAGCTTCATTATATCAGTATCTGACCTATAGACATATATCACATATCAGCTTCATCATATCAGTATCTGATCTATAGACATATATCACTTATCAGCTTCATCATATCAGTATCTGACCTATAGACATATATCACTTATCAGCTTCATCATATCACTGTCTGACCTATAGACACAGATCACTTATCAACTGCATCATATCAGTATCTGACCTATAGACATATATCACTTATCAGCTTCATCATATCAGTAACTGACCTATAGACACATATCACTTATCAGCTTCATCATATCAGTATCTGACCTATAGATATATATCACTTATCAGCTTCATCATATCAGTATCTGACCTATAGACATACATCACTTATCAGCTTCATCATATCAGTATCTGACCTATAGACATATATCACTTATCAGCTTCATCATATCAGTATCTAACCTATAGACATATATCACTTATCAGCTTCATCATATCAGTATCTGACCTATAGACATATATCACTTATCAGCTTCATCATATCAGTATCTGACCTATAGACATATGTCACTTATCACTTATCAGCTTTATCATATCAGTATATGACCTATAGACACATATCACTTATCAGCTTCATCATATCAGTGTCTGACCTATAGACACATCACTTATCAGCTTCATCATATCAGTATCTGACCTATAGACACAGATCACTTATCAGCTTCATCATTTCAGTATCTGACCTATAGACACATATCACTTATCAGCTTCATCATATCACTGTCTGACCTATAGACACAGATCACTTATCAGCTTCATCATATCAGTATCTGACCTATAGACACATATCACTTATCAGCTTCATCATATCAGTATCTGACCTATAGACACATATCACTTATCAGCTTCATCATATCAGTATCTGACCTATAGACATATATCACTTATCAGCTTCATCATATCAGTATCTGACCTATAGACATATATCACTTATCAGCTTCATCATATCAGTATCTGACCTATAGACATATGTCACTTATCACTTATCAGCTTTATCATATCAGTATATGACCTATAGACACATATCACTTATCAGCTTCATCATATCAGTGTCTGACCTATAGACACATCACTTATCAGCTTCATCATATCAGTATCTGACCTATAGACACAGATCACTTATCAGCTTCATCATATCAGTATCTGACCTATAGACACATATCACTTATCAGCTTCATCATATCACTGTCTGACCTATAGACACAGATCACTTATCAGCTTCATCATATCAGTATCTGACCTATAGACACATATCACTTATCAGCTTCATCATATCAGTATCTGACCTATAGACACATATCACTTATCAGCTTCATCATATCAGTATCTGACCTATAGACATATATCACTTATCAGCTTCATCATATCACTGTCTGACCTATAGACACATATCACTTATCAGCTTCATCATATCAGTATCTGACCTATAGACACATATCACTTATCAGCTTCATCATATCAGTATCTGACCTATAGACATATATCACTTATCAGCTTCATCATATCACTGTCTGACCTATAGACACAGATCACTTATCAGCCTCATCATATCAGTATCTGACCTATAGACACATATCACTTATCAGCTTCATCATATCAGTATCTGACCTATAGACACATCACTTATCAGCTTTATCATATCAGTATCTGACCTATAGACACATATCACTTATCAGCTTCATCATATCAGTATCTGACCTATAGACACATCACTTATCAGCTTTATCATATCAGTATCTGACCTATAGACACAAATCACTTATCAGCTTCATCATATCAGTATCTGACCTATAGACATATATCACTTATCAGCCTCATCATATCAGTATCTGACCTATAGATATATATCACTTATCAGCTTCATCATATCAGTATCTGACCTATAGACACATATCACTTATCAGCCTCATCATATCAGTATCTGACCTATAGACATATATCACTTATCAGCTTCATCATATCAGTATCTGACCTATAGACACATCACTTATCAGCTTTATCATATCTGTATCTGACCTATAGACACAGATCATTTATCAGCTTCATCATATCAGTTTCTGACCTATAGACACATATCACTTATCAGCTTCATCATATCAGTATCTGACCTATAGACATATATCACTTATCAGCCTCATCATATCAGTATCTGACCTATAGACACATATCACTTATCAGCTTCATCATATCAGTATCTGACCTATAGACACATATCACTTATCAGCTTCATCATATCAGTATCTGACCTATAGACATATATCACTTATCAGCCTCATCATATCAGTATCTGACCTATAGACATATATCACTTATCAGCTTCATCATATCAGTATCTGACCTATAGACACATATCACTTATCAGCCTCATCATATCAGTATCTGACCTATAGACATATATCACTTATCAGCTTCATCATATCAGTATCTGACCTATAGACATATATCACTTATCAGCTTCATCATATCAGTATCTGACCTATAGACACATATCACTTATCAGCTTCATCATATCAGTATCTGACCTATAGACACATCACTTATCAGCTTTATCATATCAGTATCTGACCTATAGACACATATCACTTATCAGCTTCCTCATATCAGTTTCTGACCTATAGACATAGATCACTTATCAGCTTCATCATATCAGTATCTGACCGATAGACACATATCACTTATCATCTTCATCATATCAGTATCTGACCTATAGACATATATCACTTATCAGCTTCATCATATCAGTATCTGACCTATAGACATAGATCACTTATCAGCTTCATCATATCAGTATCTGACCGATAGACACATATCACTTATCATCTTCATCATATCAGTATCTGACCTATAGACATATATCACTTATCAGCTTCATCATATCACTGTCTGACCTATAGACACATATCACTTATCAGCTCCATCATATCAGTATCTGACCTATAGACACATATCACTTATCAGCTTCATCATATCAGTATCTGACCTATAGACACAGATCACTTATCAGCTTCATCATATCAGTATCTGACCTATAGATATATATCACTTATCAGCTTCATCATATCAGTATCTGACCTATAGACACATATCACTTATCAGCTTCATCATATCAGTATCTGACATATAGACATATATCACTTATCAGCTTCATCATATCAGTTTCTGACCTATAGACATATATCACTTATCAGCTTCATCATATCAGTTTCTGACCTATAGACATATATCACTTATCAGCTTCATCATATCAGTATCTGACATATAGACACATATCACTTATCAGCTTCATCATATCAGTTTCTGACCTATAGACATATATCACTTATCAGCTTCATCATATCAGTATCTGACCTATAGACATATATCACTTATCAGCTTCATCATATCAGTATCTGACCTATAGACACATATCACTTATCAGCTTCATCATATCAGTATCTGACCTATAGACACAGATCACTTATCAGCTTCATCATATCAGTATCTGACCTATAGACACATATCACTTATCAGCCTCATCATATCAGTATCTGACCTATAGACATATATCACTTATCAGCTTCATCATATCAGTATCTGACCTATAGACACATATCACTTATCAGCCTCATCATATCAGTATCTGACCTATAGACATATATCACTTATCAGCTTCATCATATCAGTATCTGACCTATAGACCCATCACTTATCAGCTTTATCATATCTGTATCTGACCTATAGACACAGATCATTTATCAGCTTCATCATATCAGTTTCTGACCTATAGACACATATCACTTATCAGCTTCATCATATCAGTATCTGACCTATACACATATATCACTTATCAGCCTCATCATATCAGTATCTGACCTATAGACACATATCACTTATCAGCTTCATCATATCAGTATCTGACCTATAGACATATATCACTTATCAGCTTCATCATATCAGTATCTGACCTATAGACATATATCACTTATCAGCTCCATCATATCAGTATCTGACCTATAGACACATATCACTTATCAGCTTCATCATATCAGTATCTGACCTATAGACATATATCACTTATCAGCCTCATCATATCAGTATCTGACCTATAGACATATATCACTTATCAGCTTCATCATATCAGTATCTGACCTATAGACACATATCACTTATCAGCCTCATCATATCAGTATCTGACCTATAGACATATATCACTTATCAGCTTCATCATATCAGTATCTGACCTATAGACATATATCACTTATCAGCTTCATCATATCAGTATCTGACCTATAGACACATATCACTTATCAGCTTCATCATATCAGTATCTGACCTATAGACACATCACTTATCAGCTTTATCATATCAGTATCTGACCTATAGACACATCACTTATCAGCTTTATCATATCAGTATCTGACCTATAGACATATCACTTATCAGCTTCATCATATCTGTATCTGACCTATAGACACATATCACTTATCAGCCTCCTCATATCAGTTTCTGACCTATAGACATAGATCACTTATCAGCTTCATCATATCAGTATCTGACCGATAGACACATATCACTTATCATCTTCATCATATCAGTATCTGACCTATAGACATATATCACTTATCAGCTTCATCATATCAGTTTCTGACCTATAGACACATATCACTTATCAGCTTCATCATATCAGTATCTGACCTATAGACATATATCACTTATCATCTTCATCATATCAGTATCTGACCTATAGACATATATCACTTATCAGCTTCATCATATCAGTATCTGACCTATAGACATAGATCACTTATCAGCTTCATCATATCAGTATCTGACCGATAGACATATATCACTTATCAGCTTCATCATATCAGTATCTGACCTATAGACATAGATCACTTATCAGCTTCATCATATCAGTATCTGACCTATAGACACATATCACTTATCATCTTCATCATATCAGTATCTGACCTATAGACATATATCACTTATCAGCTTCATCATATCACTGTCTGACCTATAGACATATATATCACTTATCAGCTTCATCATATCAGTATCTGACCTATAGACATATATCACTTATCAGCTTCACCATATCAGTATCTGATCTATAGACACATATCACATATCAGCTTCATCATATCTGTATCTGACCTATAGACACATATCACTTATCAGCTTCATCATATCAGTATCTGACATATAGACATATATCACTTATCAGCTTCATCATATCAGTATCTGACCTATAGACATATATCACTTATCAGCTTTATCATATCAGTATCTGACCTATAGACACATATCACTTATCAGCTTCATCATATCAGTTTCTGACCTATAGACATATATCACTTATCAGCTTCATCATATCAGTATCTGACCTATAGACATATATCACTTATCAGCTTCATCATATCAGTATCTGACCTATAGACACATATCACTTATCAGCTTCATCATATCAGTATCTGACCTATAGACACAGATCACTTATCAGCTTCATCATATCAGTATCTGACCTATAGACACATATCACTTATCAGCTTCATCATATCAGTATCTGACCTATAGACATATATCACTTATCAGCTTCATCATATCAGTATCTGACCTATAGACACAGATCACTTATCAGCTTCATCATATCAGTTTCTGACCTATAGACACATATCACTTATCAGCTTCATCATATCAGTATCTGACCTATAGACACATATCACTTATCAGCCTCATCATATCAGTATCTGACCTATAGACATATATCACTTATCAGCTTCATCATATCACTGTCTGACCTATAGACACATATCACTTATCAGCTTCACCATATCAGTATCTGACCTATAGACATATATCACTTATCAGCCTCATCATATCAGTATCTGACCTATAGACATATATCACTTATCAGCTTCATCATATCAGTATCTGACCTATAGACACAGATCACTTATCAGCTTCACCATATCAGTATCTGACCTATAGACATATATCACTTATCAGCCTCATCATATCAGTATCTGACCTATAGACATATATCACTTATCAGCTTCATCATATCAGTATCTGACCTATAGACACATCACTTATCAGCTTTATCATATCAGTATCTGACCTATAGATATATATCACTTATCAGCTTTATCATATCAGTATCTGACCTATAGACACAGATCACTTATCAGCTTCATCATATCAGTTTCTGACCTATAGACATATATCACTTATCAGCTCCATCATATCAGTATCTGACCTATAGACATATATCACTTATCAGCTTCATCATATCAGTATCTGACCTATAGACATATATCACTTATCAGCTTCATCATATCAGTATCTGACCTATAGACATATATCACTTATCAGCTTCATCATATCTGTATCTGACCTATAGACATATATCACTTATCAGCTTCATCATATCAGTATCTGACCTATAGACACATATCACTTATCAGCTTCATCATATCAGTATCTGACCTATAGACATATATCACTTATCAGCTTCATCATATCAGTATCTGACCTATAGACACAGATCACTTATCAGCTTCATCATATCAGTATCTGACCTATAGACATATATCACTTATCAGCTTCATCATATCAGTATCTGACCTATAGACACATATCACTTATCAGCTTCATCATATCAGTATCTGACCTATAGACACATATCACTTATCAGCTTCATGATATCAGTATCTGACCTATAGACATATATCACTTATCAGCTTCATCATATCAGTATCTGACCTATAGACACAGATCACTTATCAGCTTCATCATATCTGTATCTGACCTATAGATATATATCACTTATCAGCTTTATCATATCAGTATCTGACCTATAGACACAGATCACTTATCAGCTTCATCATATCAGTTTCTGACCTATAGACACAGATCATTTATCAGCTTCATCATATCAGTTTCTGACCTATAGACACATATCACTTATCAGCTTCATCATATCAGTATCTGACCTATAGACATATATCACTTATCAGCCTCATCATATCAGTATCTGACCTATAGACACATATCACTTATCAGCTTCATCATATCAGTATCTGACCTATAGACACATATCACTTATCAGCTTCATCATATCAGTATCTGACCTATAGACATATATCACTTATCAGCCTCATCATATCAGTATCTGACCTATAGACATATATCACTTATCAGCTTCATCATATCAGTATCTGACCTATAGACACATATCACTTATCAGCCTCATCATATCAGTATCTGACCTATAGACATATATCACTTATCAGCTTCATCATATCAGTATCTGACCTATAGACATATATCACTTATCAGCTTCATCATATCAGTATCTGACCTATAGACACATATCACTTATCAGCTTCATCATATCAGTATCTGACCTATAGACACATCACTTATCAGCTTTATCATATCAGTATCTGACCTATAGACACATATCACTTATCAGCTTCCTCATATCAGTTTCTGACCTATAGACATAGATCACTTATCAGCTTCATCATATCAGTATCTGACCGATAGACACATATCACTTATCATCTTCATCATATCAGTATCTGACCTATAGACATATATCACTTATCAGCTTCATCATATCAGTATCTGACCTATAGACATAGATCACTTATCAGCTTCATCATATCAGTATCTGACCGATAGACACATATCACTTATCATCTTCATCATATCAGTATCTGACCTATAGACATATATCACTTATCAGCTTCATCATATCAGTATCTGACCTATAGACATATATCACTTATCAGCTTCATCATATCAGTATCTGACCTATAGACATAGATCACTTATCAGCTTCATCATATCAGTATCTGACCTATAGACACATATCACTTATCATCTTCATCATATCAGTATCTGACCTATAGACATATATCACTTATCAGCTTCATCATATCACTGTCTGACCTATAGACACATATCACTTATCAGCTCCATCATATCAGTATCTGACCTATAGACACATATCACTTATCAGCTTCATCATATCAGTATCTGACCTATAGACACAGATCACTTATCAGCTTCATCATATCAGTATCTGACCTATAGATATATATCACTTATCAGCTTCATCATATCAGTATCTGACCTATAGACACATATCACTTATCAGCTTCATCATATCAGTATCTGACATATAGACATATATCACTTATCAGCTTCATCATATCAGTTTCTGACCTATAGACATATATCACTTATCAGCTTCATCATATCAGTTTCTGACCTATAGACATATATCACTTATCAGCTTCATCATATCAGTATCTGACATATAGACACATATCACTTATCAGCTTCATCATATCAGTTTCTGACCTATAGACATATATCACTTATCAGCTTCATCATATCAGTATCTGACCTATAGACATATATCACTTATCAGCTTCATCATATCAGTATCTGACCTATAGACACATATCACTTATCAGCTTCATCATATCAGTATCTGACCTATAGACACAGATCACTTATCAGCTTCATCATATCAGTATCTGACCTATAGACACATATCACTTATCAGCCTCATCATATCAGTATCTGACCTATAGACATATATCACTTATCAGCTTCATCATATCAGTATCTGACCTATAGACACATATCACTTATCAGCCTCATCATATCAGTATCTGACCTATAGACATATATCACTTATCAGCTTCATCATATCAGTATCTGACCTATAGACACATCACTTATCAGCTTTATCATATCTGTATCTGACCTATAGACACAGATCATTTATCAGCTTCATCATATCAGTTTCTGACCTATAGACACATATCACTTATCAGCTTCATCATATCAGTATCTGACCTATAGACATATATCACTTATCAGCCTCATCATATCAGTATCTGACCTATAGACACATATCACTTATCAGCTTCATCATATCAGTATCTGACCTATAGACATATATCACTTATCAGCTTCATCATATCAGTATCTGACCTATAGACATATATCACTTATCAGCTCCATCATATCAGTATCTGACCTATAGACACATATCACTTATCAGCTTCATCATATCAGTATCTGACCTATAGACATATATCACTTATCAGCTTCATCATATCAGTATCTGACCTATAGACATAGATCACTTATCAGCTTCATCATATCAGTATCTGACCTATAGACACATATCACTTATCATCTTCATCATATCAGTATCTGACCTATAGACATATATCACTTATCAGCTTCATCATATCACTGTCTGACCTATAGACACATATCACTTATCAGCTCCATCATATCAGTATCTGACCTATAGACACATATCACTTATCAGCTTCATCATATCAGTATCTGACCTATAGACACAGATCACTTATCAGCTTCATCATATCAGTATCTGACCTATAGATATATATCACTTATCAGCTTCATCATATCAGTATCTGACCTATAGACACATATCACTTATCAGCTTCATCATATCAGTATCTGACATATAGACATATATCACTTATCAGCTTCATCATATCAGTTTCTGACCTATAGACATATATCACTTATCAGCTTCATCATATCAGTATCTGACATATAGACACATATCACTTATCAGCTTCATCATATCAGTTTCTGACCTATAGACATATATCACTTATCAGCTTCATCATATCAGTATCTGACCTATAGACATATATCACTTATCAGCTTCATCATATCAGTATCTGACCTATAGACACATATCACTTATCAGCTTCATCATATCAGTATCTGACCTATAGACACAGATCACTTATCAGCTTCATCATATCAGTATCTGACCTATAGACACATATCACTTATCAGCCTCATCATATCAGTATCTGACCTATAGACATATATCACTTATCAGCTTCATCATATCAGTATCTGACCTATAGACACATATCACTTATCAGCCTCATCATATCAGTATCTGACCTATAGACATATATCACTTATCAACTTCATCATATCAGTATCTGACCTATAGACACATCACTTATCAGCTTTATCATATCTGTATCTGACCTATAGACACAGATCATTTATCAGCTTCATCATATCAGTTTCTGACCTATAGACACATATCACTTATCAGCTTCATCATATCAGTATCTGACCTATAGACATATATCACTTATCAGCCTCATCATATCAGTATCTGACCTATAGACACATATCACTTATCAGCTTCATCATATCAGTATCTGACCTATAGACATATATCACTTATCAGCTTCATCATATCAGTATCTGACCTATAGACATATATCACTTATCAGCTCCATCATATCAGTATCTGACCTATAGACACATATCACTTATCAGCTTCATCATATCAGTATCTGACCTATAGACATATATCACTTATCAGCCTCATCATATCAGTATCTGACCTATAGACATATATCACTTATCAGCTTCATCATATCAGTATCTGACCTATAGACACATATCACTTATCAGCCTCATCATATCAGTATCTGACCTATAGACATATATCACTTATCAGCTTCATCATATCAGTATCTGACCTATAGACATATATCACTTATCAGCTTCATCATATCAGTATCTGACCTATAGACACATATCACTTATCAGCTTCATCATATCAGTATCTGACCTATAGACACATCACTTATCAGCTTTATCATATCAGTATCTGACCTATAGACACATCACTTATCAGCTTTATCATATCAGTATCTGACCTATAGACATATCACTTATCAGCTTCATCATATCTGTATCTGACCTATAGACACATATCACTTATCAGCTTCCTCATATCAGTTTCTGACCTATAGACATAGATCACTTATCAGCTTCATCATATCAGTATCTGACCGATAGACACATATCACTTATCATCTTCATCATATCAGTATCTGACCTATAGACATATATCACTTATCAGCTTCATCATATCAGTATCTGACCTATAGACATAGATCACTTATCAGCTTCATCATATCAGTATCTGACCGATAGACATATATCACTTATCAGCTTCATCATATCAGTATCTGACCTATAGACATAGATCACTTATCAGCTTCATCATATCAGTATCTGACCTATAGACACATATCACTTATCATCTTCATCATATCAGTATCTGACCTATAGACATATATCACTTATCAGCTTCATCATATCACTGTCTGACCTATAGACATATATATCACTTATCAGCTTCATCATATCAGTATCTGACCTATAGACATATATCACTTATCAGCTTCACCATATCAGTATCTGATCTATAGACACATATCACATATCAGCTTCATCATATCTGTATCTGACCTATAGACACATATCACTTATCAGCTTCATCATATCAGTATCTGACATATAGACATATATCACTTATCAGCTTCATCATATCAGTATCTGACCTATAGACATATATCACTTATCAGCTTTATCATATCAGTATCTGACCTATAGACACATATCACTTATCAGCTTCATCATATCAGTTTCTGACCTATAGACATATATCACTTATCAGCTTCATCATATCAGTATCTGACCGATAGACACATATCACTTATCATCTTCATCATATCTGTATCTGACCTATAGACACATCACTTATCAGCTTCATCATATCAGTATCTGACCTATAGACATAGATCACTTATCAGCTCCATCATATCAGTATCTGACCTATAGACATATATCACTTATCAGCTTCATCATATCACTGTCTGACCTATAGACACATATCACTTATCAGCTTCATCATATCAGTATCTGACCTATAGACATATATCACTTATCATCTTCATCATATCAGTATCTGACCTATAGACATATATCACTTATCAGCCTCATCATATCAGTATCTGACCTATAGACATATATCACTTATCAGCTTCATCATATCAGTATCTGACCTATAGACACATATCACTTATCAGCTTCATCATATCAGTATCTGACCTATAGACACAGATCACTTATCAGCTTCATCATATCAGTATCTGACCTATAGACACATATCACTTATCAGCTTCATCATATCAGTATCTGACCTATAGACATATATCACTTATCAGCTTCATCATATCAGTATCTGACCTATAGACACAGATCACTTATCAGCTTCATCATATCAGTTTCTGACCTATAGACACATATCACTTATCAGCTTCATCATATCAGTATCTGACCTATAGACACATATCACTTATCAGCCTCATCATATCAGTATCTGACCTATAGACATATATCACTTATCAGCTTCATCATATCACTGTCTGACCTATAGACACATATCACTTATCAGCTTCACCATATCAGTATCTGACCTATAGACATATATCACTTATCAGCCTCATCATATCAGTATCTGACCTATAGACATATATCACTTATCAGCTTCATCATATCAGTATCTGACCTATAGACACAGATCACTTATCAGCTTCACCATATCAGTATCTGACCTATAGACATATATCACTTATCAGCCTCATCATATCAGTATCTGACCTATAGACATATATCACTTATCAGCTTCATCATATCAGTATCTGACCTATAGACACATCACTTATCAGCTTTATCATATCAGTATCTGACCTATAGATATATATCACTTATCAGCTTTATCATATCAGTATCTGACCTATAGACACAGATCACTTATCAGCTTCATCATATCAGTTTCTGACCTATAGACATATATCACTTATCAGCTCCATCATATCAGTATCTGACCTATAGACATATATCACTTATCAGCTTCATCATATCAGTATCTGACCTATAGACATATATAACTTATCAGCTTCATCATATCAGTATCTGACCTATAGACATATATAACTTATCAGCTTCATCATATCAGTATCTGACCTATAGACACATATCACTTATCAGCCTCATCATATCAGTATCTGACCTATAGACACAGATCACTTATCAGCTTCATCATATCAGTATCTGACCTATAGACATATATCACTTATCAGCTTCATCATATCTGTATCTGACCTATAGACATATATCACTTATCAGCTTCATCATATCAGTATCTGACCTATAGACACATATCACTTATCAGCTTCATCATATCAGTATCTGACCTATAGACATATATCACTTATCAGCTTCATCATATCAGTATCTGACCTATAGACACAGATCACTTATCAGCTTCATCATATCAGTATCTGACCTATAGACATATATCACTTATCAGCTTCATCATATCAGTATCTGACCTATAGACACATATCACTTATCAGCTTCATCATATCAGTATCTGACCTATAGACACATATCACTTATCAGCTTCATGATATCAGTATCTGACCTATAGACATATATCACTTATCAGCTTCATCATATCAGTATCTGACCTATAGACACAGATCACTTATCAGCTTCATCATATCTGTATCTGACCTATAGATATATATCACTTATCAGCTTTATCATATCAGTATCTGACCTATAGACACAGATCACTTATCAGCTTCATCATATCAGTTTCTGACCTATAGACACATATCACTTATCAGCCTCATCATATCAGTATCTGACCTATAGACACATATCACTTATCAGCTTCATCATATCAGTTTCTGACCTATAAACACATATCACTTATCATCTTCATCATATCAGTATCTGACCTATAGACACATATCACTTATCAGCTCCATCATATCAGTATCTGACCTATAGACACAGATCACTTATCAGCTTCATCATATCAGTTTCTGACCTATAGACATATATCACTTATCAGCTTCATCATATCAGTATCTGACCTATAGACATATATCACTTATCAGCTTCATCATATCAGTATCTGACCTATAGACACAGATCACTTATCAGCTTCATCATATCAGTATCTGACCTATAGACACATATCACTTATCAGCTTCATCATATCAGTATCTCACCTATAGACATATGTCAGTTATCACCTTTATCCTATTAATATCATTTACCCGTTTTTACAGTATAGATGGAATTTTTTTCGTTTTAGTTGTTGGATTAATGTATTTTGAGGTGGGGGGACCTGTGTAGTAATATGTGGGGGTCAGGGTAGTATGCAGTCAGAGTAGTGAGAGTTTGGGGGTCAGTATAGTGTGAGTTGGAGGGTCTGTATAGTAGTGAGGTGAGCGGATGAGTGCTGTTGCGGATAGAGATATATACAGTTAATGGCTTTGTTTTCCATTTTCTCCATGTGACAGATATTCTGGGCTGGGATAAGGATTTCCCTGACTGCAGTGAGAAGGCTCAGTCCCCTATTAATGTGGACACACAGAATACCACCTTCGATCCTCAGCTTAGACCCATCCAACTGTCCGGCTACGACTTAGCGGCTGAAGAAACCTTAAAGTTGGAGAACAACAGACATACTGGTGAGCTGACAGCCAATCAGAATATTTTTGCCACATGTTCTCTAGATAGATGTTGGATTTAAGGTCATTTATTGAGGGCTTCAGTAAGAACATGGAAGAATCAAGGCCAATGATTCTTTGGCTTATATCCAGGGGTGTCTGTGGTCTTCTGGAGATAAGAATCTAGAACCTCTGAGGTCATCCCTCTCATGTACAGAAGATAAATAGCTTGTAAATAAATGTCTCATTGTTGTACATAGTTATGGACGTACAGAGAGGAGAATGGAGGCGCCATAACAAGAATCAAATAGAAAAATTACATGGCACTTGAATAACTCAGATGTTTCTGGATCCTTTTGGTCAGTGTGGGGGTATGACCCAGGGAGGGAAGCTCCATCTTAACTCTTGTCAGGGTTGTGGTTAGCTTGGCACTCCAAAATTATAACGACTATCCTCAAAGGAAGGACACTCCATGACACTGGAATAAATCTGAGATTTTTGATCGTTTCGTTCCAGGTTAGTCAGTGTGGGGGTATGACCCAGGGAGGGAAGCTCCATCTTGATTCTTGTCAGGGTCGTGGTTAGCTCGGCACTCCAACAATATAACGACTATCCTCAAAGGAAGGACACTCCATGGCACTGGAATAAATCTGAGGTTTTTGATCGTTTCGTCCCAGGTTAGTCAGGGTGGGGGTATGACCCAGGGAGGGAATCTCCATCTTGATTCTTGTCAGGGTCGTGGTTAGCTCGGCACTCCAACAATATAACGACTATCCTCAAAGGAAGGACACTCCATGGCACTGGAATAAATCTGAGGTTTTTGATCATTTCGTCCCAGGTTAGTCAGTGTGGGGGTATGACCCAGGGAGGGAAGCTCCATCTTGATTCTTGTCAGGGTCGTGGTTAGCTCGACACTCTAACAATATAACGATAATCTTCAAAGGAAGGACACTCCATGGAAATCAGATACAAGTAAAATGTATTGTCATATTCCGATAAATGTCTATAAAATGTAGATAACCATTGATTGGTGGTGAACCATTATCTCCTATGTTATTTGGTATGGTGTCCCATTTCCTCTGATGAGGCGCCATTCATCAATATCATGAGCAGTATATTATTTGTGGTGGTTATTGTGAAGTGTCTTGTGATATTAATACTTGTTACTATTTGATGTCTTGGCTCACAGTGGTTTTGAAACTACCTGAAAGTATGAAGATAGTCGGGGGTCTCCCTCATATATACCAAGCAGCACAGCTCCATTTCCATTGGGGGTCACATAGCAGTCCAGGGTCAGAGCATACTGTTAATGGAAGGCGATTCCCAGGAGAGGTGAGTGGTACCTGCTGTACTATATAGTGACACATAATACATTGTCCTGGCCCTGGTGGGGACAATAATGTTCATTATTTGATGGTCAGTGCCATGTACAAAGCTCCTGGCTATCCAGTGCCATAGTATGCAACCAACGAGCAACCCCAGTCAACTGTTCATTCCCTGCCTACCCAAAGGGCAACTCATGGACTCTCTTTGATTCCAGGGACAATTTGCCAGTCCCCAATGACTGAGCGGTGACTTAATGGCCTACTGTCCAGGACCCAATGTTATGGTATCCAATACCAAGTGACCAAACAGATAATTGCCCATTCCCTGATAACCCAATGAGCTTGGGCAACCTATGTGGCTTCATGTTACCCTAAACCTAATCACATGCTGTATCTTTCATCATCAGTATCACATCATGACCATGGAAAATTCATGGATTATACTTGTTTTCCAGGGTAGACATCTATTCATGGTTCATTGATAATTCTTAATGGAGCTCTGCTGTGCCCCAACCCAAGAGTCCACCAACCTAAGAGCCTGGATTTAGTTCTAAGCATCATCTATTGAGGGATAATTGTATGAACTGTCCTAGCCATGGTAACGCCTAGTATTAGTTACCTGGTGATCAAAGTGATGGCCAAAAACAGCGGGACATCCAACATCAATACCATGTGTATATAAGGCCCTTTCCGGGGATACAGTCCAGTCCTCTATATTTTCTGAAACTTAAGTCATGATGCCTCGTTTGATAACCACCCCCCAGTTGGACCGTCGGCCAGACATTTGATGAACTCTAGATGTCTTTTTTTCCTTTGTGGTAATAGGAACATTGTTCGCACTGCTGCAAAATATTATCAATGTTATTGAATGGACTGCGGATGCCGCTTGGTAGAGACTGCAGATGGGGGCAATGTTGGACAGTTGACCATCAGATCCTTCACATTCAGGTCCTTTCTAGTGATCGTAGCTACTTTTCTACATTATGTGTTGGATTGGATTGAAAATCGCTGCACATGAAGCTGGCCTGATGATGCCCACACCATTGCTTTGTATTCGGTGCTAAGTTGCTGATCTCTTCCCTTAGATCCATGTGGTTCACTTTAACACTGAGTATAAGAGTATAGATGAAGCAATAAACCAGCCAGGAGGCCTCGCTGTGTTGGCAGCTTTCATAGAGGTGAGTGGTCACTGGGTAAGTCCATGTTTCCGGAATCTTTATCTGTGAAGGTTGTGCAGAGTCCAGAGTTTATATAAAGATCTCAGAGTGGGTGAAGGTCACTGAGAAAGACATGGAGTATAAGAAAGCATTAGCCGGAGCTGTACATTACTCCCGAGTCATGTTATCACACCCGGAGCTATCATTGACAAAGCACGGAGAAGGGTGAAGGCCACAGTAACCATAGGTTCTAGATAGAAGAATACAATCATAGTACAGAGGGTAAAAACACAGCAGGAGGGGCAATGTAGCATCTAAATGATCAGAAGGTCATGTGGAGGTCCAGGCTGACTATGGTGGTCACAGAAATTGGCCGATGATCCCACCATCATGGTGCATTTATGAAATCGGCATTTGGTGCTCCCAGATTTACAGTCTCGGCGGTTCCCGTAATCTGTCCTACGCACTGGTGACTGAGATCAGGGGATATTGGTAGTGGATTGGGCGAATCTTCTCTAGTTTTGGTCTATGATTGAGTTGTACAGTTCTTATTACATTTACCAAACTATGGACACGGTTGTTGTCGGTTATTCGCTTGGCTGAAGAGTCTACAACCCATATTTCATTAGTGGACAGTCATTAAAAAATTGTATAGGCTTAGTTCCCCACAGAAGACTCAAGGTCACCTCTTGTGGTCGGAAGGACAGATGTTGAGGTTTTGTCCTTCATCCTCAGGAGAACATTTTGACCATACTTCTACAAACTCACCCAGTAGAGAAAGTGAAAATGTGTTTGTATGGGCCGTGCCCTGTCTGATCATTAACCGACCCACACTAGCTCTTCATGTCCTCCCAGTTTGACCATGGCAGGTCCTGCACATCAGGAAGCTCTATAGGTGGTGAATCATATAAAGTCTCATGTTGTTGATGTCAATAAGTTCACATCATGTTCCTTGTTGCAGGAAGGACCTGATGATAATGAAGCTTACAAACACCTTCTGACATATCTGGAGGAGGTGAAGGATGGTGGTGAGTGTGGAGTTTCTTCTACCCCCAACCCAACCTGGTGACTTCCAGTGGAGAATCTCTAAACTCTCCTGAACTCTAGAACTAACCCAATACCCTAAACCTAAAATTCACGATATCCAATATTAACTCATGAAATGTCTATCAATATCATCCATGGGCCATTCCATTGTGTGGGGCCCTGATACTTCTTCTGGCGGCCATGCTTGTACCATGCGTATTTTGCACAGTTGATATATCTGCACTGATCCCGTAATTGTGTATTTATGCCACAGGACAAAGCACAGAAATACCTGTATTTGATATACGAGGATTATTACCTCAGCAGCTGGACAGATACTTCCGGTACAATGGCTCTCTCACTACTCCACCATGTTTCCAAACCGTCAACTGGACCATCTTCAACCAAACCATTCCACTATCTGTCAGACAGGTCAGAGAATTATGTACAGCCGATAATCCTGAAGATCTAACTCTGAACTCTAAGCCTTACCCCAAACTCCAACCTTCAATCTAATCCCTGACTCTGAACCCTAACACTAACCCTAATCCCTCACTCTGAACCCTAACACTAACCCCTACCCTAAACTCCAACCTTCAACCTAATCTCTGACCCCATACACTAAACCTATTTCCTGACTGTGAGCCCTAACACAAACCATATACCCTAAACCAAATACCTGACTCTACACCCTAAAATGCACCCTAGATACTAAACCTTATCTCTGACTCTAAACCGTAACTCTAACCCTATACCCAAAACCTAATACCTGACTCTGAACCCTTATACTAACTCTATACCCTAAATCTAATCCCTGACTGTGAACCCTAACACTAACCCTATACCCTAAACCTAATCCCTGACTCTGAACTCTAACTCTAACCCTATACCCAAAACCTAATACCTGACTCCAAACCCTGATATTAACTCTATACCCTAAACCTAATCCTTGACTGTGAACCCTAACACTAACCCTATACCCTAAACCTAATCCCTGACTCTGAACTCTAACTCTAACCCTATACCCAAAACCTAATACCTGACTCCAAACCCTGATATTAACTCTATACCCTAAACCTAATCCTTGACTGTGAACCCTAACACTAACCCTATACCCTAAACCTAATCCCTGATTCTGAACCCAAGCATTAACCCTATACCCTAATCCCTGATTCTGAACCCTAACACTAACCCTATACCCAAAACCTAATACCTGACACCAAACCCTAATACTAACTCTATACCCTAAACCTAATCCCTGATTATAAACCCTAACACTAACCCTATACCCTAAACCTAATCCCTGACTCTGAACCCTAGCATTAACCCTATTTCCTAATCCCTGATTCTGAACCCTAACACTAACTCTATACCCTAAACCTAATCCCTGACTGTGAACCCTAACACTAACCCTGTACCCTAAAACTAATCCCTGATTCTGAACCCTAGCATTAACCCTATAACCTAACCCGAATCCCTGATTCTGAACCCTAACACTAACCTATACCCTAAACCTAATCCCTGACTCTGAACACTAACTCTATACCCAAAACCTAATACCTGACACAAACCCTAATACTAACTCTATACCCTAAACCTAATCCCTGCCTGTGAAACCTAACACACTAACCCTATACCCTAAACCTAATCCCTGACTGTGAACCCTAACACTAACCCTATACCCTAAACCTAATACCTGACACTGAACCCTAATACTAACTCTATACCCTAAACCTAATCCCTGACTGTGAACCCTAAACTAACCCTATACCCTAAACCTAATCCCTGATTCTGAACCCAAGCATTAACCCTATACCCTAATCCCTGATTCTGAACCCTAACACTAACCCTATACCCTAAACCTAATACCTGACACCGAACCCTAATACTAACTCTATACCCTAAACCTAATCCCTGACTGTGAACCCTAACACTAACCCTATACCCTAACCCTAATCCCTGATTATGAACCTTAACACTAACCCTATACCCTAAACCTAATCCCTGACTCTGAACCCTAGCATTAACCCTATATCCTAATCCCTGATTCTGAACCCTAACACTAACTCTATACCCTAAACCTAATCCCTGACTGTGAACCCTAACACTAACCCTGTACCCTAAAACTAATCCCTGATTCTGAACTCTAACACTAACTCTATACCCAAAACCTAATACCTGACACCGAACCCTAATACTAACTCTATACCCTAAACCTAATCCCTGCCTGTGAAACCTAATACTAACCCTATACCCTAAACCTAATCCCTGCCTGTGAACCCTAACACTAACCCTATACCATAACCCTAATCCCTGATTATGAACCCTAACACTAACCCTATACCCTAAACCTAATCCCTGACTCTGAACCCTAGCATTAACCCTATATCCTAATCCCTGATTCTGAACCCTAACACTAACCCTATACCCTAAACCTAATACCTGACACCGAAACCTAATACTAACTCTATACCCTAAACCTAATCCCTGACTGTGAACCCTAACACTAACCCTGTACCCTAAAGCTAATCCCTGATTCTGAACCCTAGCATTAACCCTATAACCTAACCCGAATCCCTGATTCTGAACCCTAACACTAACTCTATACCCAAAACCTAATACCTGACACCGAACCCTAACACTAACCCTATACCCTAACCCTAATCCCTGATTATGAACCCTAACACTAACCCTATACCCTAACCCCTGACTGTGAACCCTAACACTAACCCTATACCCTAAACCTAATCCCTGACACTGAACCCTAGCATTAACCCTATATCCTAATCCCTGATTCTGAACCCTAACACTAACCCTATACCCTAAACCTAATACCTGACACCAAACCCTAATACTAACTCTATACCCTAAACCTAATCCCTGACTGTGAACCCTAACACTAACCCTATACCCTAACCCTAATCCCAATCCCTGTTTATGAACCCTAACACTAACCCTATACCCTAAACCTAATCCCTGACTCTGAACCCTAGCATTAACCCTATATCCTAATCCCTGATTCTGAACCCTAACACTAACCCTATACCCTAAACCTAATACCTGACACCAAACCCTAATACTAACTCTATACCCTAAACCTAATCCCTGACTGTGAACCCTAACACTAACCCTATACCCTAACCCTAATCCCAATCCCTGTTTATGAACCCTAACACTAACCCTGTACCCTAAAGCTAATCCCTGATTCTGAACTCTAGCATTAACCCTATAACCTAACCTGAATCCCTGATTCTGAACCCTAACACTAACTCTATACCCAAAACCTAATAAATGACACCGAACCCTAATACTAACTCTATACCCTAACCCTAATCCCTGACTGTGAACCCTAACACTAACCCTATACCCTAACCATAATCCCTGATTATGAACCCTAACACTAACCCTATACCCTAACCCTAATCCCTGACTGTGAACCCTAGCATTAACCCTATATCCTAATCCCTGATTCTGAACCCTAACACTAACTCTATACCCTAAACCTAATCCCTGACTGTGAACCCTAACACTAACCCTGTACCCTAAAACTAATCCCTGATTCTGAACCCTAGCATTAACCCTATAACCTAACCCGAATCCCTGATTCTGAACCCTAACACTAACCTATACCCTAAACCTAATCCCTGACTCTGAACTCTAACACTAACTCTATACCCAAAACCTAATACCTGACACAAACCCTAATACTAACTCTATACCCTAAACCTAATCCCTGCCTGTGAAACCTAACACACTAACCCTATACCCTAAACCTAATCCCTGACTGTGAACCCTAACACTAACCCTATACCCTAAACCTAATACCTGACACTGAACCCTAATACTAACTCTATACCCTAAACCTAATCCCTGACTGTGAACCCTAAACTAACCCTATACCCTAAACCTAATCCCTGATTCTGAACCCAAGCATTAACCCTATACCCTAATCCCTGATTCTGAACCCTAACACTAACCCTATACCCTAAACCTAATACCTGACACCGAACCCTAATACTAACTCTATACCCTAAACCTAATCCCTGATTATGAACCTTAACACTAACCCTATACCCTAAACCTAATCCCTGACTCTGAACCCTAGCATTAACCCTATATCCTAATCCCTGATTCTGAACCCTAACACTAACTCTATACCCTAAACCTAATCCCTGACTGTGAACCCTAACACTAACCCTGTACCCTAAAACTAATCCCTGATTCTGAACTCTAACACTAACTCTATACCCAAAACCTAATACCTGACACCGAACCCTAATACTAACTCTATACCCTAAACCTAATCCCTGCCTGTGAAACCTAATACTAACCCTATACCCTAAACCTAATCCCTGCCTGTGAACCCTAACACTAACCCTATACCATAACCCTAATCCCTGATTATGAACCCTAACACTAACCCTATACCCTAAACCTAATCCCTGACTCTGAACCCTAGCATTAACCCTATATCCTAATCCCTGATTCTGAACCCTAACACTAACCCTATACCCTAAACCTAATACCTGACACCGAAACCTAATACTAACTCTATACCCTAAACCTAATCCCTGACTGTGAACCCTAACACTAACCCTGTACCCTAAAGCTAATCCCTGATTCTGAACCCTAGCATTAACCCTATAACCTAACCCGAATCCCTGATTCTGAACCCTAACACTAACTCTATACCCAAAACCTAATACCTGACACCGAACCCTAACACTAACCCTATACCCTAACCCTAATCCCTGATTATGAACCCTAACACTAACCCTATACCCTAACCCCTGACTGTGAACCCTAACACTAACCCTATACCCTAAACCTAATCCCTGACACTGAACCCTAGCATTAACCCTATATCCTAATCCCTGATTCTGAACCCTAACACTAACCCTATACCCTAAACCTAATACCTGACTCCAAACCCTAATACTAACTCTATACCCTAAACCTAATCCCTGACTGTGAACCCTAACACTAACCCTATACCCTAACCCTAATCCCAATCCCTGTTTATGAACCCTAACACTAACCCTATACCCTAAACCTAATCCCTGACTCTGAACCCTAGCATTAACCCTATATCCTAATCCCTGATTCTGAACCCTAACACTAACCCTATACCCTAAACCTAATACCTGACACCAAACCCTAATACTAACTCTATACCCTAAACCTAATCCCTGACTGTGAACCCTAACACTAACCCTATACCCTAACCCTAATCCCAATCCCTGTTTATGAACCCTAACACTAACCCTGTACCCTAAAGCTAATCCCTGATTCTGAACTCTAGCATTAACCCTATAACCTAACCTGAATCCCTGATTCTGAACCCTAACACTAACTCTATACCCAAAACCTAATAAATGACACCGAACCCTAATACTAACTCTATACCCTAACCCTAATCCCTGACTGTGAACCCTAACACTAACCCTATACCCTAACCATAATCCCTGATTATGAACCCTAACACTAACCCTATACCCTAACCCTAATCCCTGACTGTGAACCCTAACACTAACCCTATACCCTAACCCGAATCCCTGATTCTGAACCCAAGCATTAACCCTATACCCTAAACCTAATCCCTGACTCTGAACCCTAGCATTAACCCTATAACCTAACCCGAATCCCTGATTCTGAACCCTAACACTAACCCTAAACCTAATCCCTGACTGTGAACCCTAACACTAACCCTATACCCTAACCCTAATCCCTGATTATGAACCCTAACACTAACCCTAATCCCTGACTGTGAACCCTAACACTAACCCTATACCCTAAACCTAATCCCTGACTCTGAACCCTAACCCTATACACGAAAACGAATCTCTCACTCTAAATTCTAACAGAGTCAGAGTTGTCTGGTGTCTCTGCAACATGAAGCACCATGTATAAGCCAAAAAAAAGAGTTTTGTTTTTTTTATAAATAGGTGTGGTTTGGTAATAAATGGTAATGCAGGTGTGGTCTGTCCTGAGCTGCAGGATGTGTTGTATTGTCTGATGGGTAGCTGTATTATAGTATGAGTGGGATATGCATACTATGATGGGTATGAGATATATTGTATGATGGATATGAGATGTATTGTATGATGGATATGAGATATATTGTATGATGGATGTGAGATATATTGTATGATGGATGTGAGATATATTGTATGATGGGTAGCTATATTATATGATGAGTGGGATGTGCATATTATGATGGGTATGAGATATATTGTATGATGAATATGTGATATATTGTATGATGGGTATGAGATATAATGTATATGAGATATATTGTATGATGGGTATGAGATATATTGTATGATGAATATGTGATATATTGTATGATGGGTATGATATATATTGTATGAGGGGTATTATATGTATTGTATGATGGGTATGATATTTATTGTATGATGGATATGAGATATATTGTATGATGGATGTGAGATATATTGTATGATGAGTGGGATATGAATACAATAATGGGTATGAGATATATTGTATGATGGGTATGAGATATATTGTATGATGGGTAGCTATATTATATGATGAGTGGGATGTGCATATTATGATGGGTATGAGATATATTGTATGATGAATATGTGATATATTGTATGATGGGTATGAGATATAATGTATATGAGATATATTGTATGATGGGTATGAGATATATTGTATGATGAATATGTGATATATTGTATGATGGGTATGATATATATTGTATGAGGGGTATTATATGTATTGTATGATGGGTATGATATTTATTGTATGATGGATATGAGATATATTGTATGATGGATGTGAGATATATTGTATGATGAGTGGGATATGAATACAATAATGGGTATGAGATATATTGTATGATGGGTATGAGATATATTGTATGATGGGCAGCTGTATTATATGATGAGTGGGATATGAATACAATGATGGGTATGATATATATTGTATGATGGGTATGATATTTATTGTATGATGGATATGAGATATATTGTATGATGGGTATGAGATATATTGTATGATGGGTATGAGATATATTGTATGATGGGTATGATATATATTGTATGATGGGTATGATATATATTGTATGATGGGTATGATATATATTGTATGATGGGTATGAGATATATTGTATAATGTATATGAGATTTATTGTATGATGGATAAGAGATATATTGTATGATGGGTATGATATTTATTGTATGATGGGTATGAGATATATTGTATGATGGATATGAGATATATTGTATGATGGATAAGAGATATATTGTATGATGGGTATGAGATATATTGTATGATGAATATGTGATATATTGTATGATGGATAAGAGATATATTGTATGATGGGTATGAGATATATTGTATGATGGGCAGCTGTATTATATGATGAGTAGGATGTGCATATTATGATGGGTATGAGATATATTGTATGATGGATATGAGATATATTGTATGATGGATATGAGATATATTGTATGACGGGTATGATATATATTGTATGATGGATATGAGATATATTGTATGATGGGTATGAGATATATTGTAAGATGGATATGAGATATATTGTATGATGGATATGAGATATATTGTATGATGGGTATGATATATATTGTATGATGGATATGAGTTATATTGTATGATGGGTATGATATTTATTGTATGATGGATATGAGATATATTGTATGATGGGTATGATATTTATTGTATGATGGATATGAGATATATTGTATGATGGGTATGAGATATATTGTATGATGGATATGAGATGTATTTTATGATGGGTATGATATTTATTGTATGATGGGTATGAGATATATTGTATGATGGGTATGATATTTATTGTATGATGGATATGAGTTATATTGTATGATGGATGTGAGATATATTGTATGATGGATATGAGATATATTGTATGATGGATATGAGATATATTGTATGATGGATATGAGATATATTGGATGATGGGTAGCTGTATTATATGATGAGTGGGATGTGCATACTATGATCGGTATAATATTTATTGTATGATGGATATGAGTTATATTGTATGATGGATATGAGATATATTGGATGATGGGTAGCTGTATTATATGATGAGTGGGATGTGCATATTATGATGGGTATGAGATATATTGTATGATGGATATGAGATGTATTGTATGATGAATATGAGATATATTGTATGATGGATATGTGATATATTGTATTATGGCTATGAGATATATTGTATGATGGGTATGATATTTATTGTATGATGGATATGAGATATATTGTATGATGGATGTGAGATATATTGTATGATGGGTAGCTGTATTATATGATGAGTGGGATATGAATACAATGATGGGTATGATATATATTGTATGATGGGTATGAGATATATTGTATAATGTATATGAGATTTATTGTATGATGGATAAGAGATATATTGTATGATGGGTATGATATTTATTGTATGATGGGTATGAAATTTATTGTATGATGGATAAGAGATATATTGTATGATGGGTATGATATTTATTGTATGATGGGTATGATATTTATTGTATGATGGGTATGATATTTATTGTATGATGGGTATGATATTTATTGTATGATGGGTATGATATTTATTGTATGATGGGTATGATATTTATTGTATGATGGGTATGAGATATATTGTATGATGAATATGTGATATATTGTATGATGGATAAAAGATTTATTGTATGATGGATAAGAGATATATTGTATGATGGGTATAAGATATATTGTATGATGGGTATGAGATATATTGTATGATGGGTATGATATTTATTGTATGATGGGTATGATATTTATTGTATGATGGATATGATATATATTGTATGATGGATATGAGATATATTGTATGATGCGTATGAGATATATTGTATGATGGATATGAGATGTATTGTATGATGGGTATGATATTTATTGTATGATGGATGTGAGATATATTGTGTGATGTGTAGCTGTAGTATATGATGAGTGGGATGTGCATATTATGATGGGTATGATATTTATTGTATGATGGATATGAGTTATATTGTATGATGGATATGAGATATATTGTATGATGGCTATGAGATATATTGTATGATGGATATGATATTTATTGTATGATGGATATGAGATATATTGTATGATGGATATGAGATATATTGTATGATGGATATGAGATATATTGTATGATGGGTAGCTGTATTATATGATGAGTGGGATGTGCATATTATGATGGGTAGGATATATATTGTATGATGAATATGAGATATATTGTATGATGGGTATGATATATAGTGTATGATGGATGTGAGATATATTGTATGATGGGTATGATATTTATTGTATGATGGGTATGATATTTATTGTATGATGGATGTGAGATATATTGTGTGATGTGTAGCTGTATTATATGATGAGTGGGATGTGCATATTATGATGGGTATGATATATATTGTATGATGAATATGAGATATATTGTATGATGGGTATGATATTTATTGTATGATGGATATGATATATATTGTATGATGAATATGTGATATATTGTATGAGGGGTATTATATGTATTGTATGATGGGTATGATATTTATTGTATGATGGATGTGAGATATATTGTATGATGGGTATGAGATATATTGTATGATGAATATGTGATATATTGTATGATGGGTATGAGATATAATGGATATGAGATATATTGTATGATGGCTATGAGATATATTGTATGATGAATATGTGATATATTGTATGATGGGTATGAGATATAATGTATATGAGATATATTGTATGATGGGTATGAGATATATTGTATGATGAATATGTGATATATTGTATGATGGGTATGATATATATTGTATGAGGGGTATTATATGTATTGTATGATGGGTATGATATTTATTGTATGATGGATGTGAGATATATTGTATGATGGGTATGAGATATATTGTATGATGAATATGTGATATATTGTATGATGGGTATGATATATATTGTATGAGGGGTATTATATGTATTGTATGATGGGTATGATATTTATTGTATGATGGATGTGAGATATATTGTATGATGGGTATGAGATATATTGTATGATGAATATGTGATATATTGTATGATGGGTATGATATATATTGTATGAGGGGTATTATATGTATTGTATGATGGTTATGATATTTATTGTATGATGGATGTGAGATATATTGTGTGATGTGTAGCTGTATTATATGATGAGTGGGATATGCATACTATGATGGGTATGAGATATATTGTATGATGGGTATGAGATTTATTGTATGATGGGTATGATATATATTGTATGATGGGTATGATATTTATTGTATGATGGGTATGATATTTATTGTATGATGGATATGAGATATATTGTATGATGGGTATGATATATATTGTATGATGATATGAGATATATTGTATGATGGGTATGATATATATCGTATGATGGGTATGATATATATTTTACGATGGGTATGATATTTATTGTATGATGGGTATGATATTTATTGTATGATGGGTATGATATATTTTGTATGATGGATATGAGATATATTGTATGATGCGTATGAGATGTATTGTATGATGGATATGAGTTATATTGTATGATGGATATGAGATATATTGTATGATGGGTAGCTGTATTATATGATGAGTGGGATGTGCATATTATGATGGGTATGAGATATATTGTATGATGAATATGAGATATATTGTATGATGGATAAGAGATATATTGTATGATGGGTATGATATTTATTGTATGATGGGTATGATATTTATTGTATGATGAGTATGATATTTATTGTATGATAGCTATGAGATATATTGTATGATGGGTATGAGATATATTGTATCATGGATATGAGATATATTGTATGATGGGTATGAGATGTATTGTATGATGGATGTGAGATATATTGTATGATGGGTAGCTGTATTATATGATGAGTGGGATGTGCATATTATGATGGGTATGAGATATATTGTATGAGGAATATGAGATATATTGTATGATGGGTATGATATATAGTGTATGATGGATGTGAGATATATTGTATGATGGGTAGCTGTATTATATGATGAGTGGGATGTGCATATTATGATGTATATGATATATATTGTATGATGAATATGTGATATATTGTATGAGGGGTATTATATATATTGTATGATGGGTATGATATTTATTGTATGATGGATATGAGATATATTGTATGATGGGTAGCTGTATTATATGATGAGTGGGATGTGCATATTATGATGGGTATGAGATATATTGTATGATGAATATGAGATATATTGTATGATGGGTATGATATATAGTGTATGATGGATGTGAGATATATTGTATGATGGGTAGCTGTATTATATGATGAGTGGGATGTGCATATTATGATGTATATGATATATATTGTATGATGAATATGTGATATATTGTATGAGGGGTATTATATATATTGTATGATGGGTATGATATTTATTGTATGATGGATATGAGATATATTGTATGATGGGTAGCTGTATTATATGATGAGTGGGATGTGCATATTATGATGGGTATGAGATATATTGTATGATGAATATGAGATATATTGTATGATGGGTATGATATATAGTGTATGATGGATGTGAGATATATTGTATGATGGGTAGCTGTATTATATGATGAGTGGGATGTGCATATTATGATGTATATGATATATATTGTATGATGAATATGTGATATATTGTATGAGGGGTATTATATATATTGTATGATGGGTATGATATTTATTGTATGATGGATATGAGATATATTGTATGATGGGTAGCTGTATTATATGATGAGTGGGATGTGCATATTATGATGGGTATGAGATATATTGTATGATGAATATGAGATATATTGTATGATGGGTATGATATATAGTGTATGATGGATGTGAGATATATTGTATGATGGGTAGCTGTATTATATGATGAGTGGGATGTGCATATTATGATGTATATGATATATATTGTATGATGAATATGTGATATATTGTATGAGGGGTATTATATATATTGTATGATGGGTATGATATTTATTGTATGATGGGTATGATATTTATTGTATGATGGTTATGATATTTATTGTATGATGGATGTGAGATATATTGTATGATGGGTAGCTGTATTATATGATGAGTGGGATGTGCATATTATGATGGGTATGAGATATATTGTATGATGAATATGTGATATATTGTATGATGGATATGAGATGTATTTTATGATGGGTATGAGATTTATTGTATGATGGGTATGATATATATTGTATGATGGGTATGATATTTATTATATGATGGGTATGATATTTATTGTATGATGGGTATGATATATTTTGTATTATGGATATGAGATATATTGTATGATGGGTATGAGATATATTGTATGATGGATATGAGATATATGGTATGATGGATATGAGATATATTGTATCATGCATAAGAGATATATTGTATGATGGGTATGATATATATTGTATGATGGATGTGAGATATATTGTATGATGGGTATGATATATATTGTATGATGGATGTGAGATATATTGTATGATGGGTATGAGATTTATTGTATGATGGGTATGATATATATTGTATGATGGGTATGATATTTATTATATGATGGGTATGATATTTATTGTATGATGGGTATGATATTTATTGTTTGATGGGTATGATATATTTTGTATGATGGATATGAGATATATTGTATTATGGCTATGAGATATATTGTATGATGGGTATGATATTTATTGTATGATGGCTATGAGATATATTGTATGATGGATATGAGATATATGGTATGATGGATATGAGATATATTGTATGATGGATGTGAGATATTGTATGATGGGTATGATATATATTGTATGATGGTATGAGATATATTGTATGATGAATATGTGATATATTGTATGAGGGGTATTATATATATTGTATGATGGGTATGATATTTATTGTATGATGGGTATGATATTTATTGTATGATGGATATGATATATATTGTATGATGGATATGAGATATATTGTATGATGGATATGAGATATATGGTATGATGGATATGAGATATATGGTATGATGAATATTATATATTGTATGATGGTATGATATTTATTGTATGATGGATGTGAGATATATTGTATGATGGATATGAGATATATTGTATGATGGATATGAGATATATTGTATGATGGGTATGAGATATATTGTATGATGGATATGAGATATATTGTATGATGCTATGAGATATATTGTATGATGGATATGAGATATATGGTATGATGAATATTATATATTGTATGATGGATATGAGATGTCTTGTAAGATGTGTATTGGATATATTGTATGATGGTATGCTATGTATTGCTCGATGGCAATGAGATATATTGTATGATGACTATGAGATATATTTTATGATGGCTATGAGATATATTTTATGATGGCTATGAGATATATTGTATGATGGGTATGAGATATGTTGTATGATGGCTATGAGATATATTGTATGATGGGTATGATATATATTGTATGATGGATATGAGATATATTGTATGATGGATATGAGATATGTTGTATGATGGATATGAGATATATTGTACAATGGATATGAGATATATTGTATCATGAATATGAGATATATTGTATGATGGGTATGAGATATGTTGTATGATGGCTATGAGATATATTGTATGATGGGTATGAGATATGTTGTATGATGGCTATGAGATATATTGTATGATGGATATGAGATATATTGTATGATGCTATGAGATATATTGTATGATGGATATGAGATATATGGTATGATGAATATTATATATTGTATGATGGATATGAGATGTCTTGTAAGATGTGTATTGGATATATTGTATGATGGTATGCTATGTATTGCTCGATGGCAATGAGATATATTGTATGATGACTATGAGATATATTTTATGATGGCTATGAGATATATTTTATGATGGCTATGAGATATATTGTATGATGTGTATGAGATATGTTGTATGATGGCTATGAGATATATTGTATGATGGGTATGAGATATATTGTATGATGGATATGAGATATATTGTATGATGGATATGAGATATATTGTATGATGGATATGAGATATGTTGTATGATGGATATGAGATATATTGTACAATGGATATGAGATATATTGTATCATGAATATGAGATATATTGTATCATGGATATGAGATATATTGTATGATGGATATGAGATATATTGTATGATGGGTATGAGATATGTTGTATGATGGCTATGAGATATATTGTATGATGGGTATGAGATATGTTGTATGATGGCTATGAGATATATTGTATGATGGATATGAGATATATTGTATGATGGGTATGAGATATGTTGTATGATGGCTATGAGATATATTGTATGATGGGTATGAGATATGTTGTATGATGGCTATGAGATATATTGTATGATGGATATGAGATATATTGTATGATGGATATGAGATATGTTGTATGATGGATATGAGATATATTGTACAATGGATATGAGATATATTGTATCATGGATATGAGATATATTGTATCATGGATATGAGATATATTGTATGATGGATATGAGATATATTGTATCATGGATATGAGATATATTGTATCATGGATATGAGATATATTGTATGATGGATATGAGATATATTGTATCATGGATATGAGATATATTGTATCATGGATATGAGATATATTGTATGATGGATATGAGATATATTGTATCATGGATATGAGATATATTGTATCATGGATATGAGATATATTGTATCATGGATATGAGATATATTGTATCATGGATATGAGATATATTGTATCATGGATATGAGATATATTGTATGATGGATATGAGATATATTGTATCATGGATATGAGATATATTGTATCATGGATATGAGATATATTGTATGATGGATATGAGATATATTGTATCATGGATATGAGATATATTGTATGATGGATGTGAGATATGTTGTATCATGGATATGAGATATATTGTATGATGGATATGAGATATATTGTATCATGGATATGAGATATATTGTATGATGGATATGAGATATGTTGTATGATGGATATGAGATATATTGTATGATGGATATGAGATATATTGTATCATGGATATGAGATATATTGTACGATGGATATGAGATATATTGTATGATGGGTATAAAGTGTATTAGACTTTTTTGCACGTTAACAGCTAATATATGTAATTGAATTGCTAAAGCCTATAGTAACTCTGGGCACAACCTCCTGTGCAATGTCCTGCAAGTAACTTAAGGCTCTGCCAGTAGATGGCGCTGTGTACACACACAAAATCCGCAATTGTGAGCTCAGCACTGAATGCGCCTTAAAAGGGAAAGACTCATCTATTCATCCCTGAGTGTGTGTGTAATGTCACAGTAATACTGTACAGACCAGGAGCTGTGTAATATTCCCATCCCCAACCCATGAAAATATTCCGTGATAATATTTCTGTAAAATGTTTCCTGATATGTGTCAAAAAGAAGTTACACAGCCCATGTTACAACAAAACCTACTGGACCTGTCCCAATAACATTCACTTACTACTTCTATCTTTGTTAAAGGAAAAAGTCAACGTTATTCATGCTGAGCTACCAGTAACGGGGAGGGGGTGGCAGAATTATAGGAAATTGCTGTAAATATCATTGTGGCATCTGCCTGTGCATTGACGTGACCCCGTAATGGTGCCAATATGTGACCTAATGGACTGACTTTGTGCCATCGTCATTGTGCCCTCATAGGGACCTGTGAATGATTCAGGCACCTGGTTACAGCTCCAGTTCTTCAGATTTTTGTATTCTCCCTACAAGGTTATGGTGAATGTTGAGTACAGACTGAAGGAGTCTCCAGACTTTATAAGGAGAAAAGAAGTACTATGCACACCGATATGGAATTATTTATCCAAGCAACTAATTTATTTATTTGTAGCCAGTGACAGAGCGACGTTTCGGTTAAAACCTTGACCTTCCTCAGGCACTTTAGTCAATGCTGGTCCTGCGTGGCTGGCGCTGTAAGATTGGTGGGTAACCGCTGTGTGAGGCGCCAATCTTACAGCGCCAGCCACGCAGGACCAGCATTGACTAAAGTGCCTGAGGAAGGTCAAGGTTTTGACCGAAACGTTGCACTGTCACCGGCTACAAATAAATAAATTAGTTGCTTGGATAAATAATTCCATATCGGTGTGCATAGTACTTCTTTTCTCTACTGGATCGGGTTGGGCTATCCGAACCTTGGAACTAAGACTTTATAAGGAAATCTCCTGGGGTGGAAGCTACATGCACTGGGTATAAAGTCATTGTGTGTGACAAGTGATGATGTATGGAGGTCTGCGCAATATGTGAACTACGTGTGAATCCAGCATTATAAGTAACCTGGAGATTCAGACACTATAGTAAAACTTACAATGTCCCTCACCCCTCATAGCTGTAGACTAAAGTCCAGATACAGCACCTATAACATACCTAGAATTCAGTGTAAATCGCTTACATAGTGCCAAACAGTGCCCAGATAAACAATCTATACAGTGCCCAGATAAACAATCTATACAGTGCTTACAGAAACGTTCCATACAGTGCCCACATACACATTCCATATAGTGTCCAGCTAAACACTCTATACAGTGCCCAGATAAACAATGTATACAGTGCCCAGATAAACAATCTATACAGTGCTTACATAAACGTTCCATACAGTGCCCACATACACATTCCATATAGTGTCCAGCTAAACACTCTATACCTAGAATTCAGTGTAAATCGCTTACATAGTGCCAAACAGTGCCCAGATAAACAATCTATACAGTGCCCAGATAAACAATCTATACAGTGCTTACAGAAACGTTCCATACAGTGCCCACATACACATTCCATATAGTGTCCAGCTAAACACTCTATACAGTGCCCAGATAAACAATGTATACAGTGCCCAGATAAACAATCTATACAGTGCTTACATAAACGTTCCATACAGTGCCCACATACACATTCCATATAGTGTCCAGCTAAACACTCTATACAGTGCCCAGATAAACAATGTATACAGTGCCCAGATAAACAATCTATACAGTGCTTATATAAACGTTCCATACAGTGCCCACATACACATTCCATATAGTGTCCAGCTAAACACTCTATACAGTGCCCAGATAAACAATGTATACAGTGCCCAGATAAACAATCTATACAGTGCTTATATAAACGTTCCATACAGTGCCCACATACACATTCCATATAGTGTCCCACTAAACATTCTATACAGTGCCCAGATAAACAATCTATACAGTGCTTACATAAACATTCCATATAGTGCACACATACACATTCCATATAGTGTCCAGATAAATACTCCATACACTGCCCAGATAAACACTTCATACAGTGCCCAGATAAACATTCCATACAGTGCCCAGATAAACACTGCATACAGTGCCCAGATAAACACTCCATACAGTGCCCACATAAATATTCCATACAGTGCTGAGATAAACATTCCATATGGTGCCCACATAAACACTCCATACAGTGCCTAGATAAACACTCCATGCTGTGCCCACATAAACATTCCATACAGTGCCCACATAAAAACTATATACAGTACCCAGATAAACATTCCATACAGTGTCCAGATAAATACTCCATACACTGCCCAAATAAACACTTCATACAGTGCCAAGATAAACATTCCATACAATGCCCAGATAAACACTCCATACAGTGCCCACACAAATATTCCATACAGTGCTGAGATAAGCACTCCATAGATTGCCCAGATAAACACTCCATACAGTGCTCAGATAAACATTCCATACAGTGCCCACATAAACACTCCATACAGTGTCCACATAAACATTCCATACAGTGCTGAGATAAACACTCCATACAGTGCTGAGATAAACACTCCATAGATTGCCCAGATAAACACTCCATACAGTGCTCAGATAAACATTCCATACAGTGCCCAGATAAACACTCCATACAGTGCCCACACAAATATTCCATACAGCGCTGAGATAAGCACTCCATAGATTGCCCAGATAAACACTCCATACAGTGCTCAGATAAACATTCCATACAGTGCCCACATAAACACTCCACACAGTGTCCACATAAACATTCCATACAGTGTCCACATAAACATTCCATACAGTGCTGAGATAAACACTCCATACAGTGCTGAGATAAACACTCCATAGATTGCCCAGATAAACACTCCATACAGTGCTCAGATAAACATTCCATACAGTGCCCAGATAAACACTCCATACAGTGCCCACACAAATATTCCATACAGTGCTGAGATAAGCACTCCATAGATTGCCCAGATAAACACTCCATACAGTGCTCAGATAAACATTCCATACAGTGCCCACATAAACACTCCATACAGTGCCCACATAAACATCCCATACAGTGTCCACATAAACATTCCATAAAGTGCTGAGATAAACACTCCATACAGTGCTGAGATAAACACTCCATAGATTGCCCAGATAAACACTCCATACAGTGCTCAGATAAACATTCCATACAGTGCTCACATAAACACTCCATACAGTTCCCACATAAACATTCCATACAGTGTCCACATAAACATTCCATACAGTGCTGAGATAAACACTCCATACAGTGCCCAGATAAACACTCCATGCAGTGCCCAGATAAACACTCCATACAGTGCCCAGATAAACATTTCATACAGTGCCGAGATAAATACTCCATACAGTGCCCAGATAAATGTTCCATGCAGTGCCCAGATAAACAATCCATACAGTGCCTAGATAAACATTCCATACAGTGTCCACATAAACATTCCATACAGTGCCCAGATAAACAATCCATACAGTGTCCAGATAAACATTCCATACAGTGCCCGCATCAACATTCCATACAGTGCCCAGATAAACTTTCCATATAGTGCACTGATAAAACCGCCATGCAGTGCCCACATAATCATTCCATACAGTGCCCAGATAAAAATTCCACACAGTGTCCAGATAAACATTCCATACAGTGTCCAGATAAACATTCCATACAGTGCCCACATAAACATTCCATACAGTGCCCACATAAACATTCCATACAGTACCTGCATAAGCATTCCATACAGTGCCCAGATAAACTTTCCATATAGTGCCCACATCAACATTCCATACAGTGCCCAGACAAGCAGTCCATACAGTGTCCAGATAAACAGTTCATACAGTGCCCAGATAAACAGTTCATACAGTGCCCAGATAAACATTCCATACAGTGCCCACATAAGCATTCCATACAGTGTCCAGATAAACATTTCATACAGTGCCCAGATAAACATTCCACACAGTGTCCAGATAAACATTCCATACAGTGCCCAGATAAACACTCCATACAGTGCTCAGATAAACATTCCATACAGTGCCCACATAAACACTCCATACAGTGCTCAGATAAAAAGTCCATACAGTGCCTAGATAAACGTTCCATACAGTTCCCACATAAACATTCCATACAGTGCCCACATAAGCATTCTATACAGTGTCCACATAAACATTCCATACAGCGCCCAGATAAATATTCCATACAGTGTCCCCCAACATGCCGCACACTGCCTAAAATGTACCATATAGCGCAGACCCCATGCAATTCCTCCACTGATTTAGGGGTCAGGGATCAGAAAATTGATGTCTCTGGTTTCGATACGTCTTGTGAATTGAGATTTGTTTTATTTCTATTCAGTTTTGGGAAACCAGAGTGGACAATCAGATAACGTCCCACAAGTCGCCCTTTACATTTCATGCTATGGAAATGGGTGCATGGATGAACTCATCGCTGATCTCCTTGTGACTCACTAACATTTAACTCAACCACAGGATCTAATTTCCTGCTGGGCCTCATTCTCCTTTCTTCTCCGACTGGAAATGTCTATGTTTGGGTCTTTACAAGGTCATGCACATAAGATAGCTGTCGGCACATAACAGCTGATCGTCCCGTCTCCACCATAAACATGCACACTGGGCCGAGGGGCCAGAAATCAGACACAGCCAGACACCTCTTAATCTTATGTGTATGGCCAACTTTATTTTAACCCCTTGCCGACATTTGACATAGGGTTACGTCATACCCTCCCTCCGACAGCCCGTCGGTCCACCCGTGACATGTTTGTGGGTGGCCGACGGTCATGGCCGTCTGGGAGCCTAATGAAGACCACAGGTCTGCCATCCTACTCCTCAATAGGAGCTGCTGTAGATTAGTATTGCAGTTTATTGTGCAAGCGATCCAACAATTACTGGATCAAATCCACTAAGGGGACTCATAAAAAGTAAAAAAAAACAAAAACAAAACTATTAAATAAAGTATTTTATTATAAACTTATAAAGTTCAGCCTCACACTAAGCGGCCATAGACGTGACCGATCAACCAGAGCGGGAGTGGTCATTGAATTTATATGCTCCACCAAAAAGTAATGGGTGACATTGACCTCCATCTTACTCATCGTTCTGACCAGACATTCCTCCCTGAAGAACGGCCTCTACTGAGTGACGCCACGTAATGTGTGCTGCCCATTGTCCAGAAGATACTGGTGGGATTCGAGGCTCAGGGACAATTCCACGGGGACAAGAGTTTGTCGAAGTTGGAGACTTTGTTGGCTTTCATGTGACATTGAGGGAGGGTTGAGAGAGCTGTAAAGTTGATACTGATTCTTGCTCCAGGCTTCCATATCCTGAGCTTCATGACCATTTATCTGTAGAGATGGAAGAATTATTCCCCCAATTTCTCCAATCCCGCAGGCCAGAGAACTCATTGGACAAAACTTTCACCCCAATAATTCAGGTGGGTCAATTGAAGAGACATTTTAGTGTCTACTCCACACTGACTTACCGCTGGTCTCTTGTAGCTGGCCAAACTGGAGGACACCATCCACCATGACCATGACCACATCCTGCAGATGAACTTCAGAGAACCGCAGGCTCTAAACGGACGTGTGGTGTTGTCCAGCTTCAGGGCCCCAGTGGGAGGAAGGAAGGCTGCTGGAGCAGGTGATGTGAACTCATCATATCTATAATCAGTGTGATTCCTCAGCACTGCACTGCACTCCTCTGTTGTCGAGCACTCTATCCCTCTATTTTCTAGCTCTGCACGCCTCTGTTGTCGAGCACTCTATCCCTCTATTTTCTAGCTCTGCACTCCTCTGTTGTCGAGCACTCTATCCCTCTATTTTCTAGCACTGCACTCCTCTGTTGCCGAGCACTCAATCCCTATATTGTCTAGCACTGCACTACTCTATTGTTGAGCACTCTATTCCTCTATTTTCTAGCTCTGGACTCTGTTGTCGAGCAATCTATCCCTCTATTGTCTAGCACTGCACTCCTCTGTTGTCGAGCACTCTCTCTCTATTTTCTAGCACTACACTCCTCTATTGTCTAGCACTGCACTCTTCTATTGTCAAGCACTCTATCACTCTATTTTCTAGCTCTGCACTCCTCTGTTGTCGAGCACTCGATCCCTCTATTATCTAGCACTGCACTCCTCTATTGTCAAGCGCTCTATCTCTCTATTTTCTAGCTATGGACTCCTCTGTTGTCGAGCACTCTATCTCTTTATTTTCTAGAACTGCACTCCTCTGTTGTCTAGCACTCTATCCCTCTTTTTTCTAGCACTGCACTCCTCTGTTGTCTAGCACTCTATCTCTCTATTTTCTAGCTATGGACTCTTCTGTTGTCGAGCACTCTATCCCTCTATTTTCTATCTCTGGACTCTGTTGTCGAGCACTCTATCCCTCTATTGTCTAGCACTGTACTCCTCTGTTGTTGAGCACTCTATCCCCCTATTTTCTAGCTCTCCACTCCTCTTTTGTTGAGCACTCTATCCCTCTTTTTTCTAGCACTGCACTCCTCTGTTGTCGAGCACTCTATCCCTCTATTGTCTAGCACTGTACTCCTCTGTTGTCGAGCACTCTCTCTCTCTATTTTCTAGCACTGCACTCCTCTGTTGTCGAGCACTCTATCCCTCTATTGTCTAGCTCTGCACTCCTCTGTTGTCGAGCACTCTCTCTCTCTATTTTCTAGCACTGCACTCCTCTATTGTCTAGCTCTGCACTCTTCTGTTGTCGAGCACTTTATCCCTCTATTTTTTAGCACTGCACTCCTCTGTTGCCGAGAACTCAATCCCTATATTGTCTAGCACTGCAGTACTCTGTTGTTGAGCACTCTATTCCTCTATTTTCTAGCTCTGGACTCTGTTGTCGAGCAATCTATCCCTCTATTGTCTAGCACTGCACTCCTCTGTTGTCGAGCACTCTCTCTCTCTCTCTATTGTCTAGCACTGCACTCCTCTATTGTCTAGCTCTGCACTCTTCTGTTGTCGAGCACTTTACCCTTCTATTTTCTAGCACTGCACTCTTCTGTTGTCGAGCACTCTATCCCTCTATTTTCTAGCTCTGGACTCTGTTGTCGAGCAATCTATCCCTCTATTTTCTAGCACTGCACTCCTCTGTTGTCGAGCACTCTATCACTCTATTTTCTAGCTCTGCACTCCTCTGTTGTCGAGCACTCTATCCCACTATTTTCTAGCACTGCACTCCTCTTTTGTCGAGCGCTCTATCTCTCTATTTTCTAGCACTGCACTTGTCTGTTGTCGAGCACTCTATCCCTCTATTGTCTAGCACTGCACTCTTCTGTTGTCGAGCAATCTATCCCTCTATTGTCTAGCACTGCACTCTTCTGTTGTCGAGCAATCTATCCCTCTATTTTCTAGCTCTGCATTTTTCTGTTGTCGAGCACTCTATCCCTCTATTTCTAGCTCTGTACTCCTCTGTTGTCGAGCGCCCTATCTCTCTATTTTCGAGCAATGGACTCCTCTGTTGTCGAGCACTCTATCCCTCTCTTGTCTAGCACTGCACTCCTCTGCTGTTGAGCACTCTCTCTTTCTATTTTCTAGAACTGCTCTCCTCTGTTGTCTAGCACTCTATCTATAATAATAATAATAATGATAATAATATAAAAATAATAATAATATAATAATAATAGTTATACTAATAATAACAATAATAATAATAAAAAATAATAATAATAATACTAATAATAACAATAATAATAATCTAAAAATAATAATAATAGTTATACTAATAGCAACAATAATAATAATATAAAAATAATAATGATAATAATAATAATGATGTAATGACGGGGTAGGGAAACAGACAGGTGAGCCCTAATCTACCCGCCACTCAGTCCCTGCCTACTTGCAACGGCCCATCCTAGGCGACGGCGTACAACTGGGCGACGGTCCCTACTCTCACTATGTGCATGACAGACAGACAGACAAGGGTACCAAGAAGCTAAGGGAAAATGGGCAGATGCCCACGGCAACACCGTGAGCCACAAGAGTAGTGAACGAGCCGAGTCAAACCAGGAGTGTACGAGGTACCAAACGCAGAGCAAGAGAGTAGTCAGTAAAGCCAGGGTCAATATGAAGCAGAGGACAAATAGTACAAGCAGCAGCAGCAGAGCCAGGAAACAAGAAAGAATCACAGGCAAAGGAGGAGCAGGAAATGAAGGTATAAATAGACAGAGGGTGGGAGCTAGCTCCGTCTGGCCAGGCTGTTATAGGCTCTCCCACTCCTCAGCCTCCCAGCCTGACTGGTAGAAGAAGGAGTCACTCTATCAGACTTAGGAGCAGGTGCAGACTGAGTAACCACGGGTGTCGACACAGAAGCTGTGTCTGGCAGATTCTTTACAGTACCCCCCTTTTATGAGGGGCCACTGGACCCTTTCTAGGTGGACCTGGCTTATTGGGGTACCGAAGATGGAACCTCCTGAGCAATACCCCAGCGTGAACATCCCGGGCGGGTACCCAAGTCCTCTCCTCAGGCCCGTTTCCTCTCCAATGGACCAGGTACTGGAGGGAGCCTTGGACCATCCTGCTGTCCACAATCTTGGCCACCTCGAATTCTACCCCTTCAGGGGTGAGAACAGGGCCAGGAGGTTTCCTCGAGGGAGCCAAGGACAGGGAGCAGCGTTTCAGGAGGGAGGCATGAAACACGTTGTGTATTCGAAAAGACGGGGGTAACTCCAGTCAGAAGGCAACAGGGTTAAGGACTTCAATGACCTTGTACGGCCCTATAAACCGGGGAGAAAATTTTTTGGACGGGACTTTAAGGCGCAAATTTTTAGAAGACAGCCACACCAGATCCCCGACCACAAACAAGGGGTTAGCAGAACGTCTTCTATCTGCCTGAGTCTTTTGTATGCTCTGGGATGCCTCTAGGTTCTTCTGAACCTGGGCCCAGACTGTGCACAGTTCCCGATGAACGACCTCTACCTCGGGATTGTTGGAACCACCAGGTGAAACGGAAGAGAACCGTGGATTAAACCCAGAAAAAGGGGGAGACCCCTGACGAGTTACTGACCCGTTATTAAGGGAAAATTCAGCGAGGGAAATGAAGGAGACCCAATCATATTGACAGTCAGAGATAAAACACCTTAAATATTGTTCTAGAGACTGATTAGTCCTCTCGGTTTGGCCATTAGTTTCAGGATGGAAGGCCGAGGAGAAGGACAGATCAATCTCCAACTTCTTACAGAAGGCTCTCCAAAACAATGAAACAAATTGTACCCCTCTGTCAGAAACAATATTGACAGGAACCCCATGGAGACGCAGGATATGTTTGACAAACAAGGTAGCTAATGTCTTAGCATTGGGTAGTTTCTTGAGGGGCACAAAGTGGCACATTTTACTGAAGCGGTCTACTACAACCCACACCACCGACTTGCCTTGAGATGGAGGCAAATCGGTGATAAAATCCATGGAGATATGGGTCCAAGGTCTCTGGGGAATGGGCAAAGAACGTAGTAAGCCCGCTGGTCGGGACCTGGGAGTCTTGGACCTAGCACAAATTTCTATGTAATGACGGGGCATGGAGACAGACAGGTGAGCCCTAATCTACCGGTCACTCAGTCCCTGCCTACTTGCAACGGCCTGTCCTAGGCGACGGCGTACAACTGGGCGACGGTCCCTACTCTCACTATGTGCACGACAGACAGACAAGGGTACCAAGAAGCTAAGGGAAAAGGGGCAAATGCCCACGGCAAAACCGTGAGCCACAAGAGTAGTGAACGAGCCGAGTCAAACCAGGAGTGTACGAGGTACCAAACGCAGAGCAAGAGAGTAGTCAGTAAAGCCAGGGTCAATATGAAGCAGAGGACAAATAGTACAAGCAGCAGCAGAGCCAGGAAACAAGCAGAATCACAGGCAAAGGAGAAGCAGGAAATGAAGGTATAAATAGATAGAGGGCGGGAGCTAGAACCGTCTGGCCAGGCTGTGATAGGCTCTCCCACTCCTCAGCCTCCCAGCTTGAGTGGTAGAAGAAGGAGTCACTCTATCAGACTTAGGAGCAGGTGCAGACTGACTAACCACGGGCGTCGACACAGAAGCTGTGTCTGGCAGACCCTTTACAAATGATAATACTAATACAAATAATAATAATAACATAATAGTCGTAATAATATAATAATAATGATAAATAATAATAATAATAATGATGATAATAATAATAATAATAATAATGATAAATAATAATAATAATAATGATGATAATATTAGTAATAGTAATAATATAATAATAATAATAACAATAATAATAACAATAATAACCATAATAATATTAATAATAATAACATAATAATAATAATAATAATAATAATAATAATAATCATCCTTTTTTCATATTTTCTTAACAGCTCCTCAACCTTCAGTTTCCACTTCTGAATCCGATGATCATTCCTCACACGGCTCGGGGCCAGGTATAATATCTGCTGTATCGGTACCAAAATGACATGCCCCTCCTCCCACACAAGCAATATATACCTCATTACACCTCTTCTCCCCAGTCCAGTGACCTATATCCAGTGTGTACCCCATGTGAATAGTCCAGTGACCTTTATCCAGTGTGTACCCCATGTGAATAGTCCAGTGACCTTTATCCAGTGTGTACCCCGTGTGAATAATCCAGTGACCTTTATCCAGTGTGTACCCCGTGTGAATAGTCCAGTGACCTTTATCAAGTGTGTTCCCTCGTGTGAATAGTCCAGTGACCTTTATCCAGTGTGTACCCCGTGTGAATAGTCCAGTGACCTTTATCCAGTGTGTACCCCGTGTGAATAGTCCAGTGACCTTCACAAAGGGTACACACTGGATAAAGGTCACTGGACTATTCACACGGGGTACACACTGGATAAAGGTCACTGGACTATTCACATGGGGTACACACTGGATAAAGGTCACTGGACTATTCACATGAGGGAACACACTGGAAAAAGGTCACTGGACTATTCACACGGGGAACACACTGGATAAAGGTCACTGGACTATTCACACGGGGTACACAATGGATAAATAGTCAAGTGACCTGTATCCAGTGTGTACCCCGTGTGAATAGTCCTGTGACCTTTATCCAGTGTGTACCCCATGTGAATAGTCCAGTAACCTATATCCAGTGTGTACCCCATGTGAATAGTCCAGTGACCTTTATCCAGTGTGTACCCCGTGTGAATAGTCCAGTCACCTTTATACAGTGTGTACCCCATTTGAATAGTCAAGTGACCTTTATCCATTGTGTACCCCATGTGAATAGTCCAGTGACCTTTATCCAGTGTGTACCCCGTGTGAATAGTCCAGTTACCTTTATCCAATGTGTACCCCGTGTGAATAGTCCAGTGACCTTTATACAGTGTGTACCCCGTGTGAATAGTCCAGTGACCTTTATACAGTGTGTACCCCGTGTGAATAGTCCAATGCCCTTTATCCAGTGTGTACCCCGTGTGAATAATCCAGTGACCTTTATCCAGTGTGTACCCCGTGTGAACCCTCCAGTGACCTATATCCAGTGTGTACCCCGTGTGAACCCTCCAGTGACCTATATCCAGTGTGTACCCCGTGTGAATAGTCCAGTGCCCTTTATCCAGTGTGTACCCCGTGTGAATAGTCCAGTGACCTTTATCCAGTGTGTACCCCGTGTGAATAGTCCAGTTACCTTTATCCAGTGTGTACCCCGTGTGAATAGTCCAGTGATCTTTATACAGTGTGTACCCCATGTGAATAGTCCAATGACCTTTATCCAGTGTGTACCCCGTGTGAATAATCCAGTGACCTTTATCCAGTGTGTACCCCGTGTGAACCCTCCAATGACCTATATCCAGTGTGTACCCCGTGTGAATAATCCAGTGACCTTTATCCAGTGTGTACCCCCGTGTGAACCCTCCAGTGACCTATATCCAGTGTGTACCCCCTGTGAATAGTCCAGTGACCTTTATCCAGTGTGTACCCCGTGTGAATAGTCCAATGACCTTTATCCAGTGTGTACCCCGTGTGAATAGTCCAGTGACCCTTATACAGTGTGTACCCTGCATGAATAGTCCAGTGACCTTTATCCCTCATGTGAATAGTCCAGTGACCTTTATCCAGTGTGTACCCCGTGTGAATAGTCTAGTGACCTTTATCCAGTGTGTACCCCGTGTGAATAGTCCAGTGACCTTTATACAGTGTGTACCCCGTGTGAACAGTCCAGTGACCTTTATCCAGTGTGTACCCCTTGTGAATAGTCCAGTGACCTTTATCCAGTGTGTACCCCGTGTGAATAGTCCAGTGACCTTTATCAAGTGTGTACCCCGTGTGAATAGTCCAGTGACCTTTATCTATTGTGTACCCCATGTGAATAGTCCAGTGACCTTTATCCAGTGTGTACCCTGTGTGAATAGTCCAGTGACCTTTATCCAGTGTGTACTCCGTGTGAATAGTCCAGTGACCTTTATACAGTGTTTACCCCGTGTGAACAGTCCAGTGACCTTTATCCAGTGTGTACCCCGTGTGAATAATCCAGTGACCTATATACAGTGTGTACCTCGTGTGAATAGTCCAGTGACCTATATACAGTGTGTATCCCGTGTGAATAGTACAGTGCCCTTTATCCAGTGTGTACCCCTTGTGAATAGTCCAGTGACCTTTATCCAGTGTGTACCCCGTGTGAATAGTCCAGTGACCTTTATCCAGTGTGTACCCCATGTGAATAGTCCAGTGACCTTTATCCAGTGTGTACCCCGTGTGAATAGTCCAGTGACCTTTATCCAGTGTGTACCCCATGTGAATAGTCCAGTGACCTTTATCCAGTGTGTACCCCATGTGAACCCTCCAGTGACCTATATCCAGTGTGTACCCCGTGTGAATAGTCCAGTGACCTATATCCAGTGTGTACCCCGTGTGAATAGTCCAGTGACCTTTATCCAGTGTGTTCCCCGTGTGAATAGCCCAGTGACCTTTATCCAGTGTGTACCCCGTGTGAATAGTGCAGTGACCTGTATCCAGTGTGTACCCTGTGTGAATAGTCCAGTGACCTTTATCCAGTGTGTACCCCGTGTGAATAGTGCAGTGACCTGTATCCAGTGTGTACCCTGTGTGAATAGTCCAGTGACCTATATCAAGTGTGTACCCCGTGTGAACCCTCCAGTGACCTTTATCCAGTGTGTACCCCATGTGAATAGCCCAGTGACCTTTATCCAGTGTGTACCCCGTGTGAACCCTCCAATGACCTATATCCAGTGTGTACCCCGTGTGAATAATCCAGTGACCTTTATCCAGTGTGTACCCCGTGTGAACCCTCCAGTGACCTATATCCAGTGTGTACCCCGTGTGAATAGTCCAGTGACCTTTATCCAGTGTGTACCCCGTGTGAATAGTCCAGTGACCTTTATCCAGTGTGTACCCCATGTGAACCCTCCAGTGACCTTTATCCAGTGTGTACCCCATGTGAATAGCCCAGTGACCTTTATCCAGTGTGTACCCCGTGTGAACAGTCCAGTGACCTTTATCCAGTGTGTACCCCGTGTGAATAGTCCAGTGACCTTTATCCAGTGTGTTCCCCGTGTGAATAGTCCAGTGACCTTTATCCAGTGTGTACCCCGTGTGAACCCTCCAGTGACCTTTATCCAGTGTGTTCCCCGTGTGAATAGTCCAGTGACCTGTATCCAGTGTGTACCCCGTGTGAATAGTCCAATGACCTTTATCCAGTGTGTACCCCGTGTGAATAGTCCAGTGACCTTTATCCAGTGTGTACCCCGTGTGAACCCTCCAGTGACCTTTATCCAGTGTGTTCCCCGTGTGAATAGTCCAGTGACCTGTATCCAGTGTGTACCCCGTGTGAATAGTCCAATGACCTTTATCCAGTGTGTACCCCGTGTGAATAGCCCAGTGACCTTTATCCAGTGTGTACCCCGTGTGAACCCTCCAGTGACCTATATCCAGTGTGTACCCCGTGTGAATAATCCAGTGACCTTTATCCAGTGTGTACCCCATGTGAATAGCCCAGTGACCTTTATCCAGTGTGTACCCCGTGTGAACCCTCCAGTGACCTATATCCAGTGTGTACCCCGTGTGAACCCTCCAGTGACCTATATCCAGTGTGTACCCCGTGTGAATAGTCCAGTGACCTTTATCCAGTGTGTACCCCGTGTGAATAGTCCAGTGACCTTTATCCAGTGTGTACCCCGTGTGAATAGTCCAGTGACCTTTATCCAGTGTGTACCCCGTGTGAATAGTCCAGTGACCTTTATCCAGTGTGTACCCCATGTGAACCCTCCAGTGACCTTTATCCAGTGTGTACCCCATGTGAATAGCCCAGTGACCTTTATCCAGTGTGTACCCCGTGTGAACAGTCCAGTGACCTTTATCCAGTGTGTACCCCGTGTGAATAGTGCAGTGACCTGTATCCAGTGTGTACCCCGTGTGAATAGCCCAGTGACCTTTATCCAGTGTGTACCCCGTGTGAACCCTCCAGTGACCTATATCCAGTGTGTACCCCGTGTGAATAATCCAGTGACCTTTATCCAGTGTGTACCCCGTGTGAATTGTCCAGTGACCTTTATCCAGTGTGTAGCCCGTGTGATCCCTCCAGTGACCTATATCCAGTGTGTACCCCGTGTGAATAATCCAGTGACCTTTATCCAGTGTGTACCCCGTGTGAATTGTCCAGTGACCTTTATCCAGTGTGTTCCCCGTGTGAATAGTCCAGTGACCTTTATCCAGTGTGTACCCCATGTGAATAGCCCAGTGACCTTTATCCAGTGTGTACCCCGTGTGAACCCTCCAGTGACCTATATCCAGTGTGTACCCCGTGTGAACCCTCCAGTGACCTATATCCAGTGTGTACCCCATGTGAATAGTCCAGTGCCCTTTATCCAGTGTGTACCCCGTGTGAACCCTCCAGTGACCTATATCCAGTGTGTACCCTGTGTAACCAGCCTAGTACACCTATTTTCAGCATATGCCCTTTTATTTAACTCTGTGTACCCCCATGACTTTGTGTTTGTCTTCTGTCCAGGTTCGCCCGGCCAGGATGAACCTTCTCTGGGAACAGGTAACATTAAGATGACATTTAATTTGTCAGAAATTATTTATTAATGGTGTTAATGCCTCACGTCTCACCCACAGGTGACATGCTGGCCATAATATTCGGCATCCTCTTTTCTGTGACAGCTGTGATGTTCTATGTATATGCGAGAAAGACTCGCAAGGGGAACAACAGGTAAGATCACAGGAACAAGCCGGACCACCTTGTAATGACATCTGTACATCTGATACAAGCTGCTTCAGATCTACTAGACAGGACAAAAGACGTTGGGGGATAACGCGGCTGCCCTCATACACTTTAGATTGTCCTTAGATCAGATAATAATTGGCTAACGCAGTCACAGCGTAAATTATACGGGAATTACATGAGAATGTTACTGGGGAGGGGGCACACACACCAAATCTTTTGCCTGGGGCCGTCATCAATCTTGACCCAGCTCGGGTCCTTTCTATGGGGTAGAGTACCAATGATGGTAAAGGCATATAGGGCTGTCCTACTAGCCCACCTCCAGATGTCAGAGGGTCTTCCTTTATGGTACGTACGCACTGGAGATCAGCAGTCACTCCACAGTCTATTACCCTGGTGAAATTGGTAGTAGGATTCTGGTATATTCCAGCACATGTTGTACAGGATCTGTCTGATGTTTATTAATTACATTGTATATCATTTATTTTAGGGCGTCGGATTCAAAATCAAATGTTATCTATAAAGCAGCAACCACCGAAGAGAACATGGTGTGACCAGCCGAGCTCGTCTGGGGGATAGGGGGGACTGTGAGTGTAAATTGTCTGTATAGTAGTAACGTAGAGTGCGCCCCAATGTGGGGAATTATTATCGCAGTTATGGATGTTAGAGGGAGGAATGTGACCAGTAGAGCTCATCCCAAGTATAAATTGTACATGGGGAATGTTACCAGTAGAGCTCATCCCAAGTATAAATTGTACATGGGGAATGTTACCAGTAGAGCTCATCCCGGGTGTAGATGGTGGAGGGGGAATGTCACCAGTAGAGCTTATCCCGGGTGTAGATGGTAGAAGGGGAACGTCACCAGTAGAGCTCATCCCGGGTGTAGATGGTAGAGGGGGAATGTCACCAGTAGAGCTCATCCCGGGTGTAGATGGTAGAGTGGGAATGTCACCAGTAGAGCTTATCCCGGGTGTAGATGGTAGAGTTGGAATGTCACCAGTAGAGCTCATCCCGGGTGTAGATGGTAGAGGGGTAATGTCACCAGTAGTGCTCATTCTGGGTGCAGATGTTAGGGGGGGAATGTCTCCAGTAGAGCTCATGCCGGGTGTAGATGGTAGGGGGGGGGATGTCACCAGTAGAGCTCATCCCCGGTGTAGATGGTAGAGGAGGAATGTCACCAGTAGAGCTCATCCCGAGTGTAGATGGTAGAGGGGGAATGTCACCAGTAGAGCTCATCCCGGGTGTAGATGGTAGAGGGGGATGTCACCAGTAGAGCTCATCCCGGGTGTAGATGGTAGAGGGGGAATATCACCAGTAGAGCTCATCCCGGGTGTAGATGGTAGAGGGGGAATGTCACCAGTAGAGCTCATCCCGAGTGTAGATGGTAGGGGGGGGATGTCGCCAGTAGAGCTCATCCCGGGTGTAGATGGTAGAGGGGGAATGTCACCAGTAGAGCTCATCCCGGGTGTAGATGGTAGAGGGGGGGGGGAATGTCACCAGTAGAGCTCACCCCGGGTGTAGATGGTAGAGGAGGAATGTCACCAGTAGAGCTCATCCCGAGTGTAGATGGTAAATGGGGAATGTTACCAGTAGAGCTCATCCCGGGTGTAGATGGTAGAGGAGGAATGTCACCAGTAGAGCTCATCCCGGGTGTAGATGGTAGGGGGGGAATATCACCAGTAGAGCTCATCCCGGGTGTAGATGGTAGAGGGGGAATGTCACCAGTAGAGCTCATCCCGAGTGTAGATGGTAGAGGGGGGGGGGAATGTCACCAGTAGAGCTCATCCCGAGTGTAGATGGTAGAGGGGGGGGAATGTCACCAGTAGAGATCATCCCAAGTGTAGATGGTAGAGGGGGAATGTCACCAGTAGAGCTCATCCCGGGTGTAGATGGTAGAGGGGGAATGTCACCAGTAGAGCTCACCCCGGGTGTAGATGGTAGGGGGGGGGATGTCACCAGTAGAGCTCATCCCGGGTGTAGATTGTAGAGGGGGGGGGGAATGTCACCAGTAGAGCTCATCCCGAGTGTAGATGGTAGAAGGGGAATGTCACCAGTAGAGCTCATCCCGGGTGTAGATGGTAGAGGGGGAATGTGACCAGATTATCTCACCTGGAGCATGGGGGCTGGGTAACATCTAAGTGTATATAGTCTATATAGAAGCATACATGTGACGCACCAATAAATAAATGTATTTCTACTAAACCCTAGGAGATGACGTCCTGTGAATGTTCTCATCGTCTGCGGCTCCTCTTATTACACCACATGATGGATATGAGCTGAGAGAAACCAGTCTTTACAGATTCTCCACGCTGCAAAACTTTTCTCTATTCATCATATTAAACCCTGGCAGGGGAGGGGGATGTTTTATATACAATTTACAACAAGCCGGGACAGAATTATTCACATATAGAATGAACCCCTCCCCCAATTCTGGGCTTGGAGCCATCATTTGTCTGTGTTCTTCCCCGGGGAGGATCACCATATATAGACTTATTAAACATTTCTTCCCAGTCTGGAGCTGGGAGTCCTGGGAGCGGAGGCCATAAATGGAGAGAGAACTCAGGAATTTGGGCTCCTTCCCCCAGCTATAGGATTCCACACATGGCTGAGGGAGCAAGCAATGATGACTCAATATTCAAACCCAGTGTGAGAGAGGAAACAGCTGTGCTCCAGCAGCTGGAGGGTTAACTACACCCCCCCCCCCCACAACTTCTTACAAGTCTTATAACATGGTGACTGTCCTGGATGTGACATTATAGCCTTCTCCACAGTACAACTCCACTGGTCAGTGACAGGGCAATATGGTCCTGTCCTAGGGGCAAGCGGATTACCCAAATGGTGGTGTAACCAGAGGGGGTGCAGATGTGGCGACACCTTGTGTAACCCTAACCCTGGTATATGACCTCTGCGCAGAGCTGAACTTCCTGCCTAGATAATGGGGAAAGGAGTCAGGAAGTCAAAGAATACTAATAAGGTCATATACACGGTCTAGTATAATTTTATATATATATATATATATATATATATATATATATATATACATATATAGTAATCTCCATTTCCAAGTAACATGAACGTGAATTGATACGTTTCGTGATTGTGTGATGTCCTCGTCAGATAGGACGCGCTCAGATGTTGTCACTGACATCAACACAGGTTTGACACCTCCATATCATGACTCCGGGGTACGGGAACTTCCCAGTGTCCTCAGCAGAATATTCACATTCTAGATCCACTCTGCTAATGGTTGGTCATATCTACAGATGGCCATAGACATGAGGCTCACTAACGTGCCCGCTCAGTTTGGCCCAACAGCCATGTTATTTCTGTGGTGAGGACTCATACATCAGGCAGAGTCTACCGGTCACCAGAAAAATCTGCAGGATCCAACGAATCTCATTTCTGTGGCAGCGTAAAATTCCTGGAGTTGTCTTACAGCCTCCTTGGTGAGAAGAACGGCTGGTACAGTTATGAGGAAATCTTGGGTGTAGGTGAAGGATGATATAAGGGAAGAGTCATAACATCTGTACGTTACGACTGCTGTAGTTTGTTCATAAAACATTGTAGACAATGGCCTCAGGGCAGTTAGTTACGAAGCAGCGGAAGTTGAAGTTGGAGTTGACTTTGGTGCCAAATTTTACAATGCTCCAGGCAAAAGGTTTACATGTAAAGGTTCTCTTGCAACTCGGGTTGAGTTGGCCTAATGATGTCCTCAAGATAGAGGACGTGTGACCTTGGACACACCTTGAGAGAGGTAGGGACACTAAGCAGCCGCTATTGGGCTCATGAAGAAGGAATGATGTGCCTATTGGTGGTATGAATGTACATACACACTCCCACCAAGCAATGTACAGGAGAATCTGCCACATATCTCCTTCCAGTGAAGGTTGAAGATACATGTGCCCCTCTACCCTAGGTATATGACCCTGCTGAAGAAGTCAGGGAGACCTGCAGACTAACACCTGGTAGGGTGGAGAGCAACTGAAGAGTCAGAGGACCAGCTCCATGTGTGAATTCTGGGAACATGTGATGAGTTCATGCATCCAGGTTTTATTTGGTACACAGATCATACAAACATTATACGATCAGGTCACAATTATAATGTGCTAGTCAAATTAAGTCATTGTGATTAAATAACAATGAAAGGCTTCCAAGAGAACTTCTTCTTCTTACGCATCTAGAAAGAGCAGTAGATGAACTTCGTGGAGTGAAGCCTTCAAGTCACCACTTCATGTCTGGGCTTCTCTGGGGAATCTTGAGGGTTTATGGCAGCAGGGAGGGTGACAGCGTGAAACAAATGATTTCCACTGGGAACAACTGTGCAAGTGGCAAATGAATAGAGACTGAGAGTGTGACAGCTAGACCTGGCCAGCGGTGAGGGTTACATGTTGTTCAACTCCACCAATGTCTGGTCCAGTGTCTGCTGAATACTGAGCTTTTCTTCCTTAGCTGTCGTCAAGGTTTCTGGAGGTACAAACAAGACAACAATGACCAAAGCTGCCATCCATAGAGTTCACACGACACTCAATGAGCTGCCACTCGCATTCATCTTACGAAGCCTACAAACCCATCTTTCGAACATCACTCCACGCGGTCACATGAACCATCACCCATTTTTATACACAGATACCGAATATCCGCACCTATATATTCATACATCAAACTTACGCCTTGGACCTGGACATGCCAGCAGCATGTTCCTGAGGGGCATCCGTGGGTCTTGGATTTCAGAATTGGGTAAATGAAGAGCTCCCAGAAGAAAAGGACAGGATCAAACATAGAGAGAAAAGATGGTGTCTGGAGCTTCAGGAGGACAGAAGAAGACCCAACAGGTGACTGGAAGACAGTGTTGACCACTGACTGGGACATGGAAGGAGTATATATACCCAACTGATACTGGCCCTTGGAATAAGATTTATCTCTATGATCTGAGGACAAGTGAACCCAGGAGTGTAGATACCACATGTGTAACCTCAAGGTCCCATTTATGCTAAACATGCTTTCTAGAAAATCCTAGTGTGGACCCAGGTTCTGAATTAAGCATCTATGTCTATCACCCCAAACCTCTAGACACATAAGAGAAATAGGCCGCCAGTGATGGTTCTGCCGAGCCGACATAGGGGTGATGCTATTCAAATGACCTGCTGGAGAACAAAGGGCCCAATTTCTGTTGTCTGCGTCTACCTCATCCCATCAACCTTTACTCTCATCATCTATGTTCCATGCAAACTACAGTATGTCATTGTGTGGGACCTGCCCCGGTGGGACTGCACTGCTGGACCATGCATTGTGATGAAGGGTTCTTCACAGATTTAGTCCAACCAGTTTTATTGTATTTTTGTATCTTTCTGTGGCTGAAAAAAATACAACCCAACCAAAGAAGAAAAACGTGAATCCTCTGCGGCTCTCCATGTGGGAAACTGTCCTCCCCCTGGAAGTGTTCGGGTTTCTTCACAGCTCTGAGGCGCCCCATGGGTTTCTTCACAGCTCTGACGCGCCCCATGTGTTCTACTATCTGTCAGGACTGATCTCACTCTACTGGGTGACTACCTCTAATGGCCACCATTACCGTGCTCGTAGAGCTTGATACCCCGGTTTCTACAAATCCTGACATTTCATCATCTCAAGCTACTTTCCTCCCTGTCTCCTACGCCTCCGTGTTACTGGCGGTTCTCACAATACTCTATGTATTACATTATGTATTCACTGTGTTATTCTAAAATTCTAAATAACCCCGTCATGATCATCAATAACAATTCTGCATCTAGGGCTGTGATCTCTGGGAATCCTGGAAGAAATGAGTGCGAGAGAAACATGGAGACCATGAAAGAACCAGAATGATGGAAAGTAGAGAAGAAGAACTTTATTAAGCAATGACGTGACCCCCACAGTGAAATAGGAACCAATGTCCAGGTATCCGCCACTAGTCTCTCCTGCTCCCATTCACATGTAATCACATTAAACACAATGAGAACATCAGGAAAGTGAATAAAAGAAAGCAGAAGATCCATCTATAGATTTATGTACAAGACAGAAGAAGCGGTGGAGGACAAAACCGCCACGTCTGACATTCAGATCAGTGACCTCAGATCATAGGGCATGCAGCTGAGAGATAACAATAGTTACAAGAGAGGATGAACAGGCAAAGCGTGGAGAGTCATCCAGACAGGACCATGTGCAACCGGTGGGTAGAGGACCAGCCTGGTGGAAGCTCTGGAGATGAGAGGTGCTGAGGCGCGCAACAGAGACAGGCGGCAGGAGAGGAGTGAGATGACCGGCCGATGGACAGATGAGCAGGCGGTAGAAGTCAGGGCTCAGAGGGAGGTAATGTCATTAAGGGCATTATCCAGTTCCTCACTGATGGCCTTATACTTCATCTTCTGGGCATAGACCTCATCTATAGAGCAGCAGGAGAACAGAAGGCGCAGAGCAGAGAACAGAAAGAAAAAGTCAGACCACAATATGCAAGATGGAGGAAAAATACAGTAAGGAGGGAAGGTGTCAGAGAAGGAGAACCCAGCAAGGGCGAGGCCGTACATTTTATGACATAAAATACACAGATGACTTTATCCCACACGGCTCATAGTCAGGGTCACATCACAGTTGACAACCAAGAACGGTTTTGGGGTAAACCCATCAGAACAGGATGATCCTAATGATTTATGTCTTTGAGTAAGATGTTCCCACTGCTCATCAAGGATTATATGTGTTGTAAGAGCAGCCATGACATAGACATAGGAGAAGCATGGTGTCCAAGCTCCAGTGATGGGTGATGGGCAGAGAATGTGTAGATGTAACAGTAGGACAGAGACAACGTCACTATGAGGAGACTTTTTACCTTCAAGGTCATCAATCGTCTTTTCCAGCTTTGCCACAGATTTCTCCGCAAACTCAACCCGGCTTTCAGTCTATAAAATACATAAAAACATTTTGATATAGTGACAGTAACTTCCATCCATGGTGTGGACCATGACAAAAACGCAAGCAAAGCTAGGAGCGTAGACTCACCTCCTTCAGCCGCTCAGTCAGATGTCTTATCTCTTCCTCATAATGGTCTTCTTTAGATGAATACTATGAAAGAAGAGAAGGGAAACATAAATCCTATCATTAGGAAATGGTGGAGATTGGAGAAGGACACAAGCTTTTCACACCAGGATTAGAGATGTTAGAGGGCTGGCGCTTCCATGCATGGAATTGAACAGGACTGGGGCAGCTCCTGTATAGGTCAGGATAAAAAGATAGAGCAGGGGGGTCTTAGAATTATTAGGAGGGGATTTCTGGACACGTTAACACACGGGGATGTCCTGTATACAACAAGAACATGATACCTTATCTGCTTGAGCCTCAATGGACTTTAGATTATTGGTGACATTCTTCAGCTCCTCCTCCAAGTCACCACATTTACTGAAAATAACATGAAGGAAGTAAAGCAAGGAAGTGCGGATGAGCACGGAATGGGGGACGCGTGAGGGAAGAAGAAGGGAAGGAAGGTGGGAGATAAAAACAAAAAGGTGGAAGAGCAATAATGAGTCCACGTGGAAAAGTAGCCAGAATAAAACGAGAGAGCAGAAAAATATAGAAGTACAATAAGACAGATATATCAGCGATTAGAAGACATGGGCAGAGGAAGGAGAAGGGAAGACAGAAGTTAGCTCCATATGTACGGAAGCACTAAATACCGAATAGGATCCACCGATGCCAAATACAATAGGTCTACCATAGCTGGGAACACCCCAGGAAGGACGCTGCTGTACCCCTGGACTGTGACCTGCTGCAGCCTCTACACCATCCTGACTATGATCATCACAGGTCTACAGTAAGGATCTCATAGACAGATCAGAGAGGGATAGAGAGGCAGAGGACCTCTGATATACAGAAGAGATATGAGCAGAGGATAGACAGCAGAGATGGGAGATGCTCCCCTCCAATACCTCCTCCTCTGCTGCTATGAAGGATTTCAAGCTCTGATCCATAGTTCGCAGCTCTGCTTCTAGCTCCCTGTACCGACTTGGGAAGGAAAAAAATCATATCACATTCAGGAAGGTGAAAGAGCTGCAGAATATGGGTGTCGACAGACATTGGGAACTGTGATGGGATATGACGCCACCCCTGTAATGTCGTGACCCATCACATGCTTCCTGGAATCATGACATCAGTATGATCGCATCTCTTTGGCTTAGTGACATCAGGTTTAAAATGATGACATCACTGTTATGTAGTAACTCTCATATCATCACTCTGACCTAATGACATCACACCCAGTCCAGTGACATCACTGATTAAGAAACAGGCAGTCCGCCACGTAACAGTGTTTTAACCTACACCGCTCCCGCCTTTACCTTACTGCCACTCCTTTTTGGGGTTCTCTTTTATTTAAAATTCATGTATTTTCACCTTTTTAATTAAGTATAGTGTATTTTTCATGATCAAGGGACCAGTTCGTTCCGCAACGCGCTTGATGAATTTGAAGCACCCAATAAAGAACTTTATCAACCGTACGATCTCGTCGTTTTATTGTATATCATTGTGAAGATTTTAGCATGAATAAAGGTTATTAGGGGGGATGCAATAAAATGAAAAATATTTCGTTAAATAGAGGCCAATGAAGGAATTATGGTGAAAGTAGAGGCCTACAGAGAAAGTGGAGTTAAAGTTGAGTGGAGGTGCAGAACTAGGGACCTATAGGGGTAATAAAAATAAATAGCCTAGGGGGCATGATGAGAGGGTAGAGGCCAAGGGGGAGATTAAATGTATAGGCTTATGTGTAGACTTATGAAAGTTGAGGTTCCACAGGAGATGTAATGCAACTAATAGCTTATAGATGCAGAAGCAGAACACCTATAGAACTAATTATGTGGAAACAGAGGACAATATGTCTATAGAAATCTCTGCAAAATGAAGTAGGACTTCCCTTAAACCAAACATAGAGCTAGAAGATGAGTGGTCTCAGCCGCTTCCACCATCATCAATGAACACGAGCAGCATTGTGCTTCATTCAGAGCACTTCACGTTACTCACCTCTCAGCCACCTCGGCTCTCTCTTCAGATCGCTCGAGTTCACCCTCAATAACGACTAGCTTGCGGGCAACCTGCAATTAGACAGATGGAAGGACAGATTAGAACCGGATTCTAAAATTTTAAAAAAACTAACACGACAAGAGACCAGAAAACCTTGAGGAGACCAGAAGGAAGCCAGGAGGAGACCAAGAGAGGAGCAGGAAGAGACCAGGAGACAATGGGGAGACCAGAAGGAGACAAAAATAGGACCAGGAAGAGACCCGGAGGAAACCATGATGATTCCAGGAGGAGTTTACAGGGGACCAGCTAGAGACTAGTAAGTGTCAATAAGGAGGTCAGGGGAAACAAGGAGGAGACAAGAAGGCAGCAGGAAGGTTCCAGGAGGAAGCCAAGAGGATACCAGGAACAGACCAGGAGTATAACCGGAGGAAAGAGGAAGGGGACAAGAAAGAAACAAGGGGGGTTCCAAGAGAGACCAAAAGCACACGAGGAGGAAACCAGGAGGGGACCAAAATACAACCAGGAAGAGACCCTAAAAGAGATTAGGAGGGAACCAAGAGGAGACTAGGAGGAAACAACGAAAACAGGAGGAGATCAGGAGGGAACCAAGAGGAGATCAGAAGAGGACCTCGGAAAGTTCACACAGAAGGGAGGACACATATATAATATGTTTAGGGTTTGGGGGGGGGGGGATCAATTATAATGATATCAGAGTTACATTTACAGGCCGAGATTGGTGGGACACACATATAAGAGAATCATGGTAGAAATAGCTGAGAAAATGGTATGGAGATATCACAAGAACATAGTAGGTAGGCCCCATTACTGATGTTACTGGAACATGAAGGACACATCGGTCATACATACAGTACAGAGCTATGGGAGGACCATAGAGGAGAGTAATAGATATAACAGAGGAACATGAAGGACACATCAGTCATAGGTACAGTACAGAGCTATGGGAGGACCATAGAGGAGAGTAATAGATATCACAGAGGAACATGAAGGACACATAGACACATAGATACAGTACAGAGCTATGGGAGGACCATAGAGGAGAGTAATAGATATAACAGAGGAACATGAAGGACACATCAGTCATAGGTACAGTACAGAGCTATGGGAGGACCATAGAGGAGAGTAATAGATATAACAGAGGAACATGAAGGACACATCAGTCATAGATACAGTACAGAGCTATGGGAGGACCATAGAGGAGAGTAACAGATATAACAGAGGAACATGAAGGACACATAGACACAGTACAGATCTATGGGAGGACCATAGAGGAGTGTAATAGATATAACAGAGGAACATGAAGGACACATCAGTCATAGATACAGTACAGAGCTATGGGAGGACCATAGAGGAGAGTAATAGATATCACAGAGGAACATGAAGGACACATCGGTCATAGGTACAGTATAGAGCTATGGGAGGACCATAGAGGAGTGTAATAGATATAACAGAGGAACATGAAGGACACATCAGTCATAGATACAGTACAGAGCTATGGGAGGACCACTGAGGAGAGTAATAGATATAACAGAGGAACATGAAGGACACATCAGTCATAGATACAGTACAGAGCTATGGGAGGACCATAGAGGAGAGTAATAGATATAACAGAGAAACATGAAGGACACATAGATACAGTACAGAGCTATGGGAGGACCATAGAGGAGAGTAATAGATATCACAGAGGAACATGAAGGACACATCGGTCATAGGTACAGTACAGAGCTATGGGAGGACCATAGAGGAGAGTAATAGATATAACAGAGGAACATGAAGGACACATCAGTCATACATACAGTACAGAGCTATGGGAGGACCATAGAGGAGAGTAATAGATATAACAGAGGAACATGAAGGACACATCAGTCATAGATACAGTACAGAGCTATGGGAGGACCATAGAGGAGAGTAATAGATATAACAGAGGAACATGAAGGACACATCAGTCATAGATACAGCACAGAGCTATGGGAGGACCATAGAGGAGAGTAATAGATATAACAGAGGAACATGAAGGACACATCAGTCATAGATACAGTACAGAGCTATGGGAGGACCATAGAGGAGAGTAACAGATATAACAGAGGAACATGAAGGACACATAGACACAGTACAGATCTATGGGAGGACCATAGAGGAGTGTAATAGATATAACAGAGGAACATGAAGGACACATCAGTCATAGATACAGTACAGAGCTATGGGAGGACCATAGAGGAGAGTAATAGATATAACAGAGGAACATGAAGGACACATCAGTCATAGGTACAGTACAGAGCTATGGGAGGACCATAGAAGAGAGTAACAGATATAACAGAGGAACATGAAGGACACATAGACACATAGATACAGTACAGAGCTATGGGAGGACCATAGAGGAGAGTAATAGATATCACAGAGGAACATGAAGGACACATCAGTCATAGATACAGTACAGAGCTATGGGAGGACCATAGAAGAGAGTAACAGATATAACAGAGGAACATGAAGGACACATAGACACATAGATACAGTACAGAGCTATGGGAGGACCATAGAGGAGAGTAATAGATATAACAGAGGAACATGAAGGACACATCAGTCATACATACAGTACAGAGCTATGGGAGGACCATAGAGGAGAGTAATAGATATCACAGAGGAACATGAAGGACACATCAGTCATAGGTACAGTACAGAGCTATGGGAGGACCATAGAAGAGAGTAACAGATATAACAGAGGAACATGAAGGACACATCAGTCATACATACAGTACAGAGCTATGGGAGGACCATAGAGGAGAGTAATAGATATCACAGAGAAACATGAAGGACACATCAGTCATAGGTACAGTACAGAGCTATGGGAGGACCATAGAGGAGAGTAATAGATATAACAGAGGAACATGAAGGACACATCAGTCATAGGTACAGTACAGAGCTATGGGAGGACCATAGAGGAGAGTAATAGATATAACAGAGGAACATGAAGGACACATCAGTCATACATACAGTACAGAGCTATGGGAGGACCATAGAGGAGAGTAATAGATATCACAGAGGAACATGAAGGACACATAGACACATAGATACAGTACAGAGCTATGGGAGGACCATAGAGGAGAGTAATAGATATCACAGAGGAACATGAAGGACACATCAGTCATAGATACAGTACAGAGCTATGGGAGGACCATAGAGGAGAGTAATAGATATCACAGAGGAACATGAAGGACACATAGACACATAGATACAGTACAGAGCTATGGGAGGACCATAGAGGAGAGTAATAGATATCACAGAGGAACATGAAGGACACATCAGTCATAGATACAGTACAGAGCTATGGGAGGACCATAGAGGAGAGTAATAGATATCACAGAGGAACATGAAGGACACATAGACACAGTACAGAGCTATGGGAGGACCATAGAGGAGTGTAATAGATATAACAGAGGAACATGAAGGACACATCAGTCATAGATACAGTACAGAGCTATGGGAGGACCATAGAGGAGAGTAATAGATATCACAGAGGAACATGAAGGACACATAGACACATAGATACAGTACAGAGCTATGGGAGGACCATAGAGGAGAGTAATAGATATCACAGAGGAACATGAAGGACACATCAGTCATAGATACAGTACAGAGCTATGGGAGGACCATAGAGGAGAGTAATAGATATCACAGAGGAACATGAAGGACACATCAGTCATAGGTACAGTACAGAGCTATGGGAGGACCATAGAGGAGAGTAATAGATATCACAGAGGAACATGAAGGACACATCAGTCATAGATACAGCACAGAGCTATGGGAGGACCATAGAGGAGAGTAATAGATATCACAGAGGAACATGAAGGACACATCAGTCATACATACAGTACAGAGCTATGGGAGGACCATAGAGGACAGTAATAGATATCACAGAGGAACATGAAGGACACATCGGTCATACATACAGTACAGAGCTATGGGAGGACCATAGAGGAGAGTAATAGATATCACAGAGGAACATGAAGGACACATAGACACATAGATACAGTACAGAGCTATGGGAGGACCATAGAGGAGTGTAATAGATATAACAGAGGAACATGAAGGACACATAGACACATAGATACAGTACAGAGCTATGGGAGGACCATAGAGGAGAGCAATAGATATAACAGAGAAACATGAAGGACTGGTCTCTCCAGAGATGATACATAAACATGGTGGACAAGAGATATTAAAGCCTCCACTTCCTTTCCTTACCTCTTCATACTTCCGGTCAGAGTCCTCCGCAACGTGCTTGGCTTCTTTGAGCTGTATGTCCTGGTCGTGCATCTTCTCCTCGTCTTTGCTGGCCCTGTTCTCAATGACTTTCATTCCTCTGTAAAATGAAGTCAGGTATTAGTCACAAAGATCTGTAGAGAGGTCAATGGTGTAATAATCTGCAGAATACAGCAATATACTAGATTATATACACAGTGTCCTGAGTGGATACTGACCCCCATGTCTTTACTCACCTCTCGCTCTCATCTACAGCTTTCTCCGTCTCCTCAAGCTTCTGTAGACCTGTAGCCAGACGCTCCTGTGCTCTGTCAAGCTCCTCTTCTACCAGCTGGATACGTCGGTTCAGAGAAGCTACATCTGACTCAGCCTGAAACACAACAAAAGAGCAGAAAGCTTAGACATCTCGCTTCACATTTACCTGACCACTGGGTGGCGCTACACTAGTTGGGAAACAATGGAACAGCCATAGTAGGTTTAACATATATGTCAATGCCGACCTCATCATTATAACCCCAGGAGCCGACCTCATCATTATAACCCCATGAGCCGACCTCATCATTATAACCCCATGAGCCGACCTCATCATTACAACCCCAGGAGCCGACCTCATCATTATAACCCCAGGAGCCGACCTCATCATTATAACCCGAGGAGCCGACCTCATCATTACAACCCCAGGAGCCGACCTCATCATTACAACCCGAGGAGCCGACCTTATCATACAACCCGAGGAGCCGACCTCAACATTACAACCCGAGGAGCCGACCTCATCATTATAACCCCATGAGCCGACCTCATCATTATAACCCCATGAGCCGACCTCATCATTACAACCCGAGGAGCCGACCTCATCATTACAACCCCAGGAGCCGACCTCATCATTACAAACCCAGGAGCCGACCTCATCATTACAACCCCAGGAGCCGACCTCATCATTACAACCCCAGGAGCCGACCTTATCATACAACCCGAGGAGCCGACCTCAACATTACAACCCGAGGAGCCGACCTCATCATTACAACCCCAGGAGCCGACCTCATCATTACAACCCGAGGAGCCGACCTTATCATACAACCCGAGGAGCCGACCTCAACATTACAACCCGAGGAGCCGACCTCATCATTACAACCCCAGGAGCCGACCTCATCATTACAACCCGAGGAGCCGACCTCATCATTACAACCCCAGGAGCCGACCTCATCATTATAACCCGAGGAGCCGACCTCATCATTACAACCCCAGGAGCCGACCTCATCATTACAACCCGAGGAGCCGACCTCATCATTATAACCCGAGGAGCCGACCTCATCATTACAACCCCAGGAGCCGACCTCATCATTATAACCCGAGGAGCCGACCTAATCATTACAACCCCAGGAGCCGACCTCATCATTACAACCCCAGGAGCCGACCTCATCATTATAACCCGAGGAGCCGACCTCATCATTACAACCCCAGGAGCCGACCTCATCATTACAACCAGAGGAGCCGACCTCATCATTACAACCCCAGGAGCCGACCTCATCATTACAACCCCTGGAGCCGACCTCATCATTACAACCCCAGGAGCCGACCTCATCATTACAACCCCAGGAGCCGACCTCATCATTACAACCCCAGGAGCCGACCTCATCATTATAACCCGAGGAGCAGACCTCATCATTACAACCCCAGGAGCCGACCTCATCATTACAAACCCAGGAGCCGACCTCATCATTACAACCCGAGGAGCAGACCTCATCATTACAACCCCAGGAGCCGACCTCATCATTACAACCCGAGGAGCCGACCTCATCATTACAAACCCAGGAGCCGACCTAATCATTAGATAATCTCCAGAGTCTAGCCTCATCATTATAAGCTCCAGGCCATATCATTATAAACTCCAGGCCTCAATATTTGACCTCCTCCCCATTGTTTGGATGGCCATCTAATTAATCTGCATACAGTAGAGAAGTTCAATGAGAATGTAAACGATAATCCGTCTCTTACGGTCCACATGTACAGGTAATGAATAATTGCTGAGGACGCAGTTAAATGTGACACCTGAGAGCACTAGCTCATGAAATATTTAACAAAGCGGAGATATAAAACTGCTGCTGTTGAACTCGATCACAGAGGAGGTTGAATTGTCTTCCTCCTTATAGTCTACAAAGATTACCACCGGGCTAGAGCTCACCACGTGATGGAGTCTGAGGAAATCCCGTATTAGTCGAGGTGCAAGTCTAGTACTGTAGGTGCCTGGATGTTATTATAGCATATAGGGGCTCACATATTAGGATACTATACAGAAGATAGAAGCTCTAGTGGTTTCAATGTGTAGCCCTGGACTGGAATATTTACACATTACCTGTAAAGCTGTTACTCAGCAGTAGGGTGGACACATGGGTGGTGTATGGATGTTACCCAGCAGTAGGGTGGACACATGGATGGTGTATGGATGTTACCCAGCAGTAGGGTGGACACATGGGTGGTGTATGGATGTTACTCAGCAGTAGAGTGGACACATGGATGGTGTATAGATGTTACTCAGCAGTAGGGTGGACACATGGATGGTGTATGGATGTTACCCAGCAGTAGGGTGGACACATGGGTGGTGTATGGATGTTACCCAGCAGTAGGGTGGACACATGGGTGGTGTATGGATGTTACCCAGCAGTAGGGTGGACACATGGATGGTGTATGGATGTTACCCAGCAGTAGGGTGGACACAAGGGTGGTGTATGGATGTTACCCAGCAGTAGGGTGGACACATGGATGGTGTATGGATGTTACCCAGCAGTAGGGTGGACACAAGGGTGGTGTATGGATGTTACTCAGCAGTAGAGTGGACACATGGATGGTGTATAGATGTTACTCAGCAGTAGGGGGGACACATGGATGGTGTATGGATGTTACTCAGCAGTAGGGTGGACACATGGATGGTGTATGGATGTTACCCAGCAGTAGGGTGGACACATGGATGGTGTATAGATGTTACTCAGCAGTAGGGTGGACACATGGATGGTGTATGGATGTTACCCAGCAGTAGGGTGGACACATGGGTGGTGTATGGATGTTACCCAGCAGTAGGGTGGACACATGGATGGTGTATGGATGTTACCCAGCAGTAGGGTGGACACAAGGGTGGTGTATGGATGTTACCCAGCAGTAGAGTGGACACATGGATGGTGTATGGATGTTACTCAGCAGTAGAGTGGACACATGGATGGTGTATGGATGTTACTCAGCAGTAGGGTGGACACATGGGTGGTGTATGGATGTTACCCAGCAGTAGGGTGGACACATGGATGGTGTATAGATGTTACTCAGCAGTAGGGTGGACACATGGATGGTGTATGGATGTTACCCAGCAGTAGGGTGGACACATGGGTGGTGTATGGATGTTACCCAGCAGTAGGGTGGACACATGGATGGTGTATGGATGTTACCCAGCAGTAGGGTGGACACAAGGGTGGTGTATGGATGTTACCCAGCAGTAGAGTGGACACATGGATGGTGTATGGATGTTACTCAGCAGTAGAGTGGACACATGGATGGTGTATGGATGTTACTCAGCAGTAGGGTGGACACATGGATGGTGTATGGATGTTACTCAGCAGTAGGGTGGACACATGGATGGTGTATGGATGTTACTCAGCAGTAGGGTGGACACATGGACGGTGTATGGATGTTACTCAGCAGTAGGGTGGACACATGGATGGTGTATGGATGTTACTCAGCAGTAGAGTGGACACATGGACGGTGTATGGATGTTACTCAGCAGTAGGGTGGACACATGGGTGGTGTATGGATGTTACTCAGCAGTAGGGTGGACACATGGGTGGTGTATGGATGTTGACAAACCTAAAGTTCGGAGTCTGACACACCAAAATAATTTAAAACAAAAGTTTCTTTATTAAATACATCTAAAAAATAACATGAATTAAAAACAGAGATGAATTCCACAGTGCAGAAAGACAACCAGATCACAAGTATGTAATATATCCAAATATATGGGTGTTGGGCGACACTGTTAAGATACAGAAATGCAAAGATACATCAGTGGTATATTACATTTATATGATGTGCATATTCTGTTACATAGCCAGCATGAAAGAACAATAAGTAGCAGCAGAAAAGAGGGGCTATTCAGCAGCAGGACAGCTCTGTATATCTATCTACACAAACAAGGTAGAATCAGAATAGATGTAAATTACAGCGTGTATAGCAATGTAAATACCCCTGATAAGAGCCAGACAAAGAGACCAGTATTCATACTATGCACACAAAATACGCACACAAAATATATGGCTCAGCTTGACCCCATAAATGAAGAGCACAAAGCAAAATCAGAGCTGTGGCTGTGTTGTCAGCCACAAATGCAAACAGCCACTGCCCATTGTATTAATCTAAATGCAAGATTAATACGTTTCGGCCCGGAAGCCTTCCCCAGACGAAGGCTTCCAGGCCGAAACGCGCGTCGGGGTGAAGCCAGTGACGGTGACCTGTTCCAATGGGTATGAGCTCCGTTTCCAGCATATGTCCACCTTCAGCATTATGAATCTTGCATTTAGATTAATACAATGGGCAGTGGCTGTTTGCATTTGTGGCTGACAACACAGCCACAGCTCTGATTTTGCTTTGTGCTCTTCATTTATGGGGTCAAGCTGAGCCATATAATTTGTGTGCATAGTATGAATACTGGTCTCTTTGTCTGGCTCTTATCAGGGGTATTTACATTGCTACTATACACGCTGTAATTTACATCTATTCTGATTCTACCTTGTCTGTGTAGATAGATATACAGAGCTGTCCTGCTGCTGAATAGCCCCTCTTTTCTGCTGCTACTTATTGTTCTTTCATGCTGGCTATGTAACAGAATATGCACATCATATAAATGTAATATACCACTGATGTATCTTAACAGTGTCGCCCAACACCCATATATTTGGATATATTACATACTTGTGATCTGGTTGTCTGTTCTGCACTGTGGAATTCATCTCTGTTTTTAATTCATGTTATTTTTTAGATGTATTTAATAAAGAAACTTTTGTTTTAAATTATTTTGGTGTGTCAGACTCCGAACTTTAGGTTTGTCATTTATTCAGCGGGTCACCGTTATTACCATGCCTCATTCCCCATAAACTATTATGTATTAAGTCAGATGTGTGACTACAATAAATGTATCCGGGGGATAATTTTCGTGGTGCTCTTCATGTAGGTTTACTACTGGTGTATGGATGTTACCCAGCAGTAGGGTGGACACATGGACGGTGTATGGATGTTACTCAGCAGTAGGGTGGACACATGGACGGTGTATGGATGTTACCCAGCAGTAGAGTGGACACATGGATGGTGTATGGATGTTACTCTGCAGTAGTGTGGACACATGGGTGGTGTATGGATGTTACCCAGCAGTAGAGTGGACACATGGACGGTGTATGGATGTTACTCAGCAGTAGGGTGGACACATGGGTGGCGTATGCATGTTACTCAGCAGTAGGGTGGACACATGGGTGGTGTATGAATGTAACTCTGCAGTAGGGTGGACACATGGACGGTGTATGGATGTTACTCAGCAGTAGGGTGGACACATGGGTGGTGTATAGATGGTATTCAGCAGTAGGGTGGACACATGGACAGTGTATAGATGTTACCCTGCAGTAGGATGGACACATGGGTGGTGTATAGATGGTATTCAGCAGTAGGGGGGACACATGGACGGTATATGGATGTTACTCAGCAGTAGGGTGAACACATGGGTGGTAAAGAGATGGTATTCAGCAGTAGGGGGGACACATGGGTGGTGTATAGATGGTATTCAGCAGTAGGGTGGACACATGGATGGTGTATGGATGTTACTCAGCAGTAGGTTGGCCACATGGACGGTGTATAGATGGTATTCAGCAGTAGGTGGACACATGGGTGGTGTATGGATGTTACTCAGCAGTAGAGTGGACACATGGACGGTGTATGGATGTTACTCAGCAGTAGGGTGGACACATGGGTGGCGTATGCATGTTACTCAGCAGTAGGGTGGACACATGGGTGGTGTATGAATGTTACTCAGCAGTAGGGTGGACACATGGGTGGTGTATGAATGTAACTCTGCAGTAGGGTGGACACATGGACGGTGTATGGATGTTACTCAGCAGTAGGATGGACACATGGGTGGTGTATAGATGGTATTCAGCAGTAGGGGGGACACATGGACGGTATATGGATGTTACTCAGCAGTAGGGTGAACACATGGGTGGTAAAGAGATGGTATTCAGCAGTAGGGGGGACACATGGGTGGTGTATAGATGGTATTCAGCAGTAGGGTGGACACATGGATGGTGTATGGATGTTACTCAGCAGTAGGTTGGCCACATGGACGGTGTATAGATGGTATTCAGCAGTAGGTGGACACATGGACGGTGTATGGATGTTACTCAGCAGTAGGGTGGACACATGGACGGTGTATGGATGTTACCCAGCAGTAGGGTGGACACATGGATGGTGTATGGATGTTACCCAGCAGTAGAGTGGACACATGGGTGGTGTATGGATGTTACCCATCAGTAGGGTGGACAAATGGGTGGTGTATGGATGTTACTCAGCAGTAGGGGGGACACATGGACAGTGTATAGAGGTTACTCAGCAGTAGAGTGGACACACGGACGGTGTATGGATGTTACTCTGCAGTAGTGTGGACACATGGACGGTGTATGGATGTTACTCAGCAGTAGGGTGGACACATGCGTGGTGTATGGATGTTACTCAGCAGTAGGGTGGACACATGGGTGGTGTATGGATGTTACTCGGCAGTAGGGTGGACACATGGACGGTGTATAGATAGTATTCAGCAGTAGGGGGGACACATGGGTGGTGTATGGATGTTACTCAGCAGTAGGTTGGCCACATGGACGGTGTATAGATGGTATTCAGAAGTAGGGTGGACACATGGATGGTGTATAGATGGTATTCAGAAGTAGGGTGGACACATGGGTGGTGTATGGATGTTACTCAGCAGTAGGGTGGACACATGGACGGTGTATAGATGGTATTCAGAAGTAGGGTGGACACATGGATGGTGTATGGATGTTACTCAGCAGTAGGTTGGCCACATGGACGGTGTATAGATGGTATTCAGCAGTAGGTGGACACATGGACGGTGTATGGATGTTACTCTGCAGTAGTGTGGACACATGGACGGTGTATGGATGTTACTCAGCAGTAGGGTGGACACATGCGTGGTGTATGGATGTTACCCAGCAGTAGGGTGGACACATGGGTGGTGTATGGATGTTACTCGGCAGTAGGGTGGACACATGGACGGTGTATAGATAGTATTCAGCAGTAGGGGGAAAACATGGGTGGTGTATGGATGTTACTCAGCAGTAGGGTGGACACATGGGTGGTGTATGGATGTTACTCAGCAGTAGGTTGGCCACATGGGTGGTGTATGAATGTAACTCTGCAGTAGGGTGGGCACATGGGTGGTGTATAGATGTTACTCAGCAGTAGGGTGGGCACATGGATGGTGTATGGATGTTACTCAGCAGTAGGGTGGACACATGGACGGTGTATGGATGTTACTCAGCAGTAGGGTGGACACATGTGTGGTGTATAGATGGTATTCAGCAGTAGGGTGGACACATGGGTGGTGTATAGATAGTATTCAGCAGTAGGGTGGACACATGGGTGGTGTATAGATGGTATTCAGCAGTAGGGTGGACACATGGGTGGTGTATGGATTTTACTCTGCAGTAGGGTGGACACATGGACGGTGTATGGATGTTACTCTGCAGTAGGGTGGACACATGGACGGTGTATGGATGTTACTCTGCAGTAGGGTGGACACATGGGTGGTGTATGCATGTTACTCTGAAGTAGGGTGGACACATGGACGGTGTATGGATGTTACTCAGCAGTAGGGTGGACACATGGACGGTGTATGGATATTACTCAGCAGTAGGGTGGACAAATGGACGTTGTATGGATGTTACTCTGCAGTAGGGTGGACACATGGACGGTGTATGGATGTTACTCAGCAGTAGGGTGGACACATGGACGGTGTATGGATGTTACTCAGCAGTAGGGTGGACACATGGGTGGTGTATAGATGGTATTCAGCAGTAGGGTGGACACATGGATGGTGTATGGATGTTACTCAGCAGTAGGGGGGACACATGGGTGGTGTATGGATGTTACTCAGCAGTAGGGTGGACACATGGATGGTGTATGGATGTTACTCAGCAGTAGGGGGGACACATGGGTGGTGTATAGATGGTATTCAGCAGTAGGGTGGACACATGGATGGTGTATGGATGTTACTCAGCAGTAGGGGGGACACATGGGTGGTGTATGGATGTTACTCAGCAGTAGGGTGGACACATGGATGGTGTATGGATGTTACTCAGCAGTAGGGGGGACACATGGGTGGTGTATGGATGTTACTCAGCAGTAGGGTGGACACATGTGTGGTGTATAGATGGTATTCAGCAGTAGGGTGGACACATGAATGGTGTATGGATGTTACTCAGCAGTAGGGTGGACACATGGGTGGTGTATGGATGTTACTCAGCAGTAGGGGGGACACATGGGTGGTGTATAGATGGTATTCAGCAGTAGGGTGGACACATGGATGGTGTATGGATGTTACTCAGCAGTAGGGGGGACACATGGGTGGTGTATGGATGTTACTCAGCAGTAGGGTGGACACATGGATGGTGTATGGATGTTACTCAGCAGTAGGGGGGACACATGGGTGGTGTATGGATGTTACTCAGCAGTAGGGTGGACACATGTGTGGTGTATAGATGGTATTCAGCAGTAGGGTGGACACATGGATGGTGTATGGATGTTACTCAGCAGTAGGGTGGACACATGGATGGTGTATGGATGTTACTCAGCAGTAGGGTGGACACATGGACGGTGTATGGATGTTACTCAGCAGTAGGGGGGGACACATGGGTAGTGTATAGATGGTATTCAGCAGTAGGGTGGACACATGGATGGTGTATGGATGTTACTTAGCAGTAGGGTGGACACATTGATGGTGTATGGATGTTACTTAGCAGTAGGGGGGGACACATGGGTGGTGTATGGATGTTACTCAGCAGTAGGGTGGACACATGGGTGGTGTATGGATGTTACTTAGCAGTAGGGGGGACACATGGGTGGTGCTTGCTATCATCGCTCTCAGGAGTAGGGGGGACACATGGACGGTGTATGGATGTTACTCAGCAGTAGGGTGGACACATGGATGGTATATGGATGTTACTCAGCAGTAGGGGGGACACATGGGTGGTGTATGGATGTTACTCAGCAGTAGGGTGGACACATGTGTGGTGTATAGATGGTATTCAGCAGTAGGGTGGACACATGGGTGGTGTATGGATGTTACTCAGCAGTAGGGTGGACACATGGGTGGTGCTTGCTATCATCGCTCTCAGGAGTAGGGGGGACACATGGACGGTGTATGGATGTTACTCAGCAGTAGGGTGGACACATGGACGGTGTATGGATGTTACTCAGCAGTAGCGGGGACACATGGGTGGTGTATGGATGTTACTCAGCAGTAGGGTGGACACATGGATGGTGTATGGATGTTACTCAGCAGTAGGGTGGACACATGGACGGTGTATGGATGTTACTCAGCAGTAGGATGGACACATGGGTGGTGTATAGATGGTATTCAGCAGTAGCGGGGACACATGGATGGTGTATGGATGTTACTCAGCAGTAGGGTGGACACATGTGTGGTGTATAGATGGTATTCAGCAGTAGCGGGGACACATGGGTGGTGTATGGATGTTACTCAGCAGTAGGGTGGACACATGGGTGGTGCTTGCTATCATCGCTCTCAGGAGTAGTAGATAATGGACTGGTGGGAGTGGCTTGACAACCTCTGCATCTGATCATGGTGTTGTAGGTAGGAATTTTATTTATTTTGCCTTGCAGTGATAAAGCACAAAAAGAAAGCAAAATTTTCTGGACAGTGACAATATTTCTGACCAATCAGAGCTGTGCGTCCGGCATGGGAGGATTCGTTCATTCAGTGTTATAGGGGTAGGATTTCAGCCAGATTCTGGGGGTTCAGTCACACCTCCTAACGGTCCCCTGAGACTGTGTATGAGCCTTCTTACCATCTCCCGTGCCTCCCTTTCCACAGCCAGTTCCTTCCTTAGTTGGTCTCCTCGCTCCTCAGCATTATCCACCTTCTGCTGAAGATCCTGGATCTTCTTCCTCACTGCTGCTATCGAGGTGGCACCAGGCAAGGACGACCTACAGGGGAGTCTATTCTGTATCTCATCTTTTCACAGTATGAAAGCTACAGATGTACACAGGGCAGGGAATAATTCTTCAGACAATGAGTGTGAACCTACAGGTCAACCCAGCAGAACTAGAAATTCCTGATATATACAGTACCTTAAATGAAGTAGAGGCCAGGACCTGGGCCCCTGTGCAAAAAGTAAATTAACTCATCACAATGACGTCACCACCACCAATGATGTCACCACCAATGGTGCCACCACAGCAGTGATGTCACCATTAATGATGTCACCACCAATGATGTCACCACCAATGATGTCACCACAACACTGATGCCACCATCAATGATGTCACCATCAATGATGTCACCATCAATGATGTCACCACAACACTGATGCCACAACCAATGATGTCACCACAGCAATGTCACCACAACACTGATGCCACCATCAATGATGTCACCACAACACTGATGCCACCACCAATGATGTCACCACAGCAATGTCACCACAACACTGATGTCACCACAACACTGATGTCACCACTAATGACTGCACTCATGAGTTATGACATATTAAGCATCTGCAATGATGTCACCACAACACTGATGTCACCATTAATGATGTCACCACAACACTGATGCCAACATTAATAATGTCACCTCAACACTGATGTCACCATTAATGATGTCACCACAACACTGATGCCAACATTAATAATGTCACCTCAACACTGATGTCACCATCAATGATGTCACCACAACACTGATGTCACCACCAATGACTGCACTCATGAGTTATGACATATTAAGCATCTGCAGAAAGACTATTATATATATATATATATATATATATATAATCTCTTGTCCTGGACCCCAGGCTGATAGTTCTTACTAACACTGATACATTGCAGCTGTGTGAACAGGACTAAGCTTATAGCCTAAGGTTATAAATTAGAATACTTTCATTTCATAAGAGCAAGCAGAGATTTTACAATGGTTGATTAGAAAGTGGAAGTAACATCGTCGGTGGGAGTAACATCATCGTGGTAGTGACATCATCGTGGTAGTGACATCTATAGCATTACAGTTCATTTGTATTGTTGAGATAAATGTGCAACTCCCATCATCCCACCCCCTCCTCCCAGGAGCACATCCCCCGTGGTGACATTAACATGAATTTAGTAGAAAGGCCATATAAGGAATTGAGTGAGAAGAGAGCGCTGAGACAAATTACATGAGACTGCCCTTGCATTGAAAAGTGAGTGTTGAGATCAATAAAACAGGAGACTGCCACAAGTAGAGTAAAAAGAGAATGCTGAGACCAATGAGACAAGAGACCACACCTGCGAGAAGTGAGAAGGGAGTGCTGGGACCAATGGTACAAAAGACAGCGCTAGCACAGTGAGTAGAGTGTTGAGACCAATGACACAAGATATTGTACAAGTAGAGTGAGGAGAGAGTCCTGAGACCAATGTGATAAGAGACTGCACCAGCAAAGTGACAAGAGGGTCCTCAGACCAATGAGACAAGAGACTGCACCAGCAGAGTGACAAGACAGTCCTCAGACCAATGACACAAGAGACTGCACCAGCAGAGTGAAAAGAGAGTGCTGAGACCAATGAGACAAGCGTGTGCACCAGCAGAGTGACAAGAGAGTCCTCAGACCAATGAGACAAGAAACTGCACCAGCAGAGTGAGAAGTGAGTGCTGAGACCAATGTGACAAGAGACTGCACCAGCAGAGTGAGAAGAGAGTGCCCAGACCAATGAGACAAACGTGTGCACCAGCAGAGTGAGAAGAGATTCCTGAGACCAATGTGACAAGAGACTGCACCAGCAAAGTGACAAGAGGGTCCTCAGACCAATGAGACAAGAGACTACACCAGCAGAGTGACAAGACAGTCCTCAGACCAATGACACAAGAGACTGCACCAGCAGAGTGAAAAGAGAGTGCTGAGACCAATAACACAAGACACCACACCAGCAGAGTGAGAAGTGAGTCCTCAGACCAATGAGACAAGAGACTGCACCAGCAGAGTGAGAAGACAGTCCTCAGACCAATAAGACAAGCGTGTGCACCAGCAGAGTGACAAGAGAGTCCTCAGACCAATGAGACAAGAAACTGCACCAGCAGAGTGACAAGGGAGTCCTCAGACCAATGTGACAAGAGACTGCACCAATAGAGTGAGAAGTGAGTGCTAAGACCAATGTGACAAGAGACTGCATCAGCAGAGTGAGAAGAGAGTGCTCAGACCAATGAGACAAACGTGTGCACCAGCAGAGTGAGAAGAGATTCCTGAGACCAATGTGACAAGAGACTGCACCAGCAAAGTGACAAGAGGGTCCTCAGACCAATGAGACAAGAGACTGCACCAGCAGAGTGACAAGACAGTCCTCAGACCAATGACACAAGAGACTGCACCAGCAGAGTGAAAAGAGAGTGCTGAGACCAATGAGACAAGAGACTGCACCAGCAGTGTGAGAAAAGAGTCCTCAGACCAATAAGACAAGCGTGTGCACCAGCAGAGTGACAAGAGAGTCCTCAGACCAATGAGACAAGAAACTGCACCAGCAGAGTGAGAAGTGAGTGCTGAGACCAATGTGACAAGAGACTGCACCAGCAGAGTGAGAAGACAGTCCTCAGACCAATAAGACAAGCGTGTGCACCAGCAGAGTGACAACAGAGTCCTCAGACCAATGAGACAAGAAACTGCACCAGCAGAGTGACAAGGGAGTCCTCAGACCAATGTGACAAGAGACTGCACCAATAGAGTGAGAAGTGAGTGCTAAGACCAATGTGACAAGAGACTGCACCAGCAGAGTGAGAAGAGATTCCTGAGACCAATGAGACAAGAGACTGCACCAGCAGAGTGACAAGAGAGTCCTCAGTCCAATGAGACAAGAGACTGCACCAGCAGAGTGAGAAGTGAGTGCTGAGACCAATGTGACAAGAGACTGCACCAGCAGAGTGACAAATGAGTTCTCAGACCAATGAGACAAGCGTGTGCACCAGCAGAGTGAGAAGAGATTCCGGAGACCAATGTGACAAGAGAGTGCACCAGAGTGACAAGAGAGTCCTCAGACCAATGACACAAGAGACTGCACCAGAAGAGTGGGAAGAGTGCTGAGACAAATGAGACATGAGCCTTCACCAGAAAAATGAGAATAGAGTGCTGATACCAATGACACAAGGGGGTGTACCTGCAGAGTGAAGAGAGTGTGAAGTTCAATGACACTAGAGACTGCACAAGCAGAGTAATGAAGGAGAATGTTACTGAAGAGAGACATAAAGCAGTAACTGTAGCAGAGCTGAATTTGTCAAACCTGATACCTCTCTCAGTACAGATAATGTAGTAGATGTTACCTGCAGTCCTATGTAACACCACAGATAACACAGTGATAACTCTCTCTGATTACAGATAATGTAGTCGTGTTACCTGCAGTCCTATGTAACACCACAGATAACACAGTGATAAGTCTCTGATTACAGATAATGTAGTAGATGTTACCTGCAGTCCTATGTAACACCACAGATAAAACAGTGATAACTCTCTGAGTACAGATAATGTAGTAGATGTTACCTGCAGTCCTATGTAACACCACAGATAACAGTGATAAATCTCTGATTACAGATAATGTAGTAGGGTTACCTGCAGTCCTATGTAACACCACAGATAACACAGTGATAACTCCCCGAGTACAGATAATGTAGTAGTGTTACCTGCAGTCCTATATAACACCACAGATAACACAGTGATAACTCTCTGATTACAGATAATGTAATAGATGTTACCTGCAGTCCTATGTAACACCACAGATAACACAGTGATAACTCTCTGATTACAGATAATGTATTAGATGTCACCTGCAGTCCTATGTAACACCACAGATAACAGTGATAACTCTCTGAGTACAGATAATGTAGTAGATGTTACCTGCAGTCCTATGTAACACCATAGATAACACACAGTGATAACTCTCTGAGTACAGATAATGTAGTAGATGTTACCTGCAGTCCTATATAACACCACAGATAACACAGTGATAACGCTTTGATTACAGATAATGTAGTAGATGTTACCTGCAGTCCTATGTAACACCACAGATAACACAGTGATAACTCTCTGAATACAGATAATGTAGTAGATGTCACCTGCAGTCCTATGTAACACCACAGATAACACAGTGATAACGCTCTGATTACAGATAATGTAGTCGTGTTACCTGCAGTCCTATGTAACACCACAGATAACACAGTGATAACTCTCTGAGTACAGATAATGTAGTAGATGTTACCTGCAGTCCTATGTAACACCACAGATAACACAGTGATAACTCTCTGATTACAGATAATGTAGTTGTGTTACCTGCAGTCCTATGTAACACCACAGATAACACAATGATAACTCTCTGAGTAGAGATAATGTAGTAGATGTTACCTGCAGTCCTATGTAACACCACAGATAACACAGCGATAACTCTCTGATTACAGATAATGTAGTATATGTTACCTGCAGTCCTATGTAACACCACAGATAACACAGTGATAACTCTCCGATTACAGATAATGTATTAATGTCACCTGCAGTCCTATGTAACAGCACAGATAACACAGTGATAACTCTCCGATTACAGATAATGTATTAATGTCACCTGCAGTCCTATGTAACAGCACAGTGATAACTCTCTGAGGGCAGATAATGTGGTAGATGTTACCTGCAGTCCTATGTAACACCACAGATAACACAGTGATAACTCTCTGATTACAGATAATGTAGTCGTGTTACCTGCAGTCCTATGTAACACCACAGATAACACAGTGATACCTCTCTGATTACAGATAATGTAGTAGAGTTACCTGCAGTCCTATGTAACACCACAGATAACCCAGTGATAACTCTCTGAGTACAGATAATGTAGTAGTGTTACCTGCAGTCCTATGTAACACCACAGATAACACAGTGATAACTCCCTGATTACAGATAATGTAGGAGATGTTACCAGCAGTCCTATGTAACACCACAGATAACAGTGATGACTCTCTCAGTACAGATAATGTAGTAGATGTTACCTGCAGTCCTATGTAACACCACAGATAACACAGTGATAACTCTGATTACAGATAATGTAGTAGTGTTACCTGCAGTCCTATGTAACACTACAGATAACACAGTGATAACTCTCTGAGTACAGATAATGCAGTAGATGTTACCTGCAGTCCTATGTAACACCACAGATAACACAGTGATAACTCTCTGATTACAGATAATGTAGTAGATGTTACCTGCAGTCCTATGTAACACCACAAATAACAGTGATAAGTCTCTGAGTACAGATAATGCAGTAGATGTTACCTGCAGTCCTATGTAACACCACAGATAACATTGATAAGTCTCTCAGTACAGATAATGTAGTAGATGTAACCTGCAGTCCTATGTAACACCACAGATAACACAGTGATAACTCTCTGATTACAGATAATGTAGTAGATGTTACCTGCAGTCCTATGTAACACCACAAATAACAGTGATAAGTCTCTGAGTACAGATAATGCAGTAGACGGTACCTGCAGTCCCATGTAACTCTCTGGCGTAGTAGGTGTAACCTGCAATCCTATGATTATCATAATATCACGAAGAGTTGTTTGAAATTCAGCTCTGCTACATCGGTATGACAGCAGATTCTCTCAGGTGTCTGCAGGACATACCTCATCATGTGTTCCTCAGCACTCTCACCAGCTGCTGCAGTCACCAGAGCCCAACTGTGTCCTCTCCTGGCTGAGATCGTCTTCATGATGTAATGACCACCCCCAGTATCCTCCTCTCCACCCATTGTCCTCCCTGTTAACTCCTTTTACACAATGTATCCATCATTCCATTTACAGACATAATATGGCCCGCTCAACCACAAGCCCCCCGACATATGGACTGTACCTGCTCTCCCAACAGTTTAGTCCAGTAAGCAGGCGGAGGACCCCACAATCCATTATCTCTGCTGCCCATATAAACACAGTAGATGGTGTGTCTTCCCTGCACTTCCCCATAGAATGTATTTCCTGCACTTCCCCATAATATGTTATCCCTGCGCTTCCCCATAGATTGTATTTCCTGCACTTCACTATATAGTGTCTTCCCTGCACTTCCCTATATTATGTTATCCCTGCGCTTCCCCATAGAATGTATTTCCTGCACTTCACTATATAGTGTCTTCCCTACACTTCCCCATAATATGTTATCCCTGCGCTTCCCCATATAATGTATTTCCTGCACTTCACTATATAGTGTCTTTCCTGTACTCCATAGGGTATGTAATCTCTGCGCTTCCCAATAGAATGTATTTCCTGCATTTCCCCATAATATGTTATCCCTGCTCTTCCCCATAGAATGTATTTCCTGCACTTCACTATATAGTGTCTTCCCTGCACTTCCCCATAATATGTTATCCCTGAGCTTCCCCATAGATTGTATTTCCTGCACTTCACTATATAGTGTCTTCCCTGCACTTCCCCATAATATGTTATCCCTGAGCTTCCCCATAGATTGTATTTCCTTCACTTCTCTATATAGTGTCTTCCCTGCACTTCCCCATAATATGTAATCCCTGCGCTTCCCCATAGATTGTATTTCCTGCACTTCCCTATAGTGTTTCTTTCTTGCCCTTCCCTATAGTATGTAATCCCTGTATTTCCCCATAGAGTGTATTTCCTGCACTTCCCTATAAATTGTATTTCCTGCACATAATACAGGCGTAGGAGTATATCAGTGACGGTAGATGTATATAATACAGGGGTAGGAGTATATCAGTGACGGTAGATGTATATAATACAGGGGTAGGGGTATATCAGTGACGGTAGATGTATATAATACAGGGGTAGGAGTATATCAGTGACGGTAGATGTATATAATACAGGGGTAGGGGTATATCGGTGACGGTAGATGTATATAATACAGGGGTAGGGGTATATCAGTGACGGTAGATGTATATAATACAGGGGTAGGGGTATATCGGTGACGGTAGATGTATATAATACAGGGGTAGGGGTATATCGGTGACGGTAGATGTATATAATACAGGGGTAGGGGTATATCGGTGACGGTAGATGTATATAACACAGGGGTAGGGGTATATCAGTGACGGTAGATGTATATAATACAGGGGTAGGAGTATATCAGTGACGGTAGATGTATATAATACAGGGGTAGGAGTATATCAGTGACGGTAGATGTATATAATACAGGGGTAGGAGTATATCAGTGACGGTAGATGTATATAACACAGGGGTAGGAGTATATCAGTGACGGTAGATGTATATAATACAGGGGTAGGAGTATATCAGTGACGGTAGATGTATATAATACAGGGGTAGGGGTATATCAGTGACGGTAGATGTATATAACACAGGGGTAGGGGTATATCAGTGACGGTAGATGTATATAACACAGGGGTAGGAGTATATCAGTGACGGTAGATGTATATAATACAGGGGTAGGGGTATATCGGTGACGGTAGATGTATATAATACAGGGGTAGGGGTATATCAGTGACGGTAGATGTATATAATACAGGGGTAGGGGTATATCGGTGACGGTAGATGTATATAACACAGGGGTAGGAGTATATCGGTGACGGTAGATGTATATAATACAGGGGTAGGGGTATATCAGTGACGGTAGATGTATATAATACAGGGGTAGGGGTATATCAGTGACGGTAGATGTATATAATACAGGGGTAGGAGTATATCAGTGACGGTAGATGTATATAATACAGGGGTAGGGGTATATCAGTGACGGTAGATGTATATAACACAGGGGTAGGAGTATATCAGTGACGGTAGATGTATATAACACAGGGGTAGGAGTATATCAGTGACGGTAGATGTATATAACACAGGGGTAGGAGTATATCAGTGACGGTAGATGTATATAATACAGGGGTAGGAGTATATCAGTGACGGTAGATGTATATAATACAGGGGTAGGAGTATATCAGTGACGGTAGATGTATATAATACAGGGGTAGGAGTATATCAGTGACGGTAGATGTATATAACACAGGGGTAGGAGTATATCGGTGACGGTAGATGTATATAATACAGGGGTAGGAGTATATCGGTGACGGTAGATGTATATAATACAGGGGTAGGAGTATATCAGTGACGGTAGATGTATATAATACAGGGGTAGGGGTATATCAGTGACGGTAGATGTATATAATACAGGGGTAGGAGTATATCAGTGACGGTAGATGTATATAATACAGGGGTAGGAGTATATCAGTGACGGTAGATGTATATAATACAGGGGTAGGAGTATATCAGTGACGGTAGATGTATATAATACAGGGGTAGGAGTATATCAGTGACGGTAGATGTATATAATACAGGGGTAGGGGTATATCAGTGACGGTAGATGTATATAATACAGGGGTAGGAGTATATCAGTGACGGTAGATGTATATAATACAGGGGTAGGGGTATATCAGTGACGGTAGATGTATATAATACAGGGGTAGGAGTATATCAGTGACGGTAGATGGATATAATACAGGGGTAGGGGTATATCAGTGACGGTAGATGTATATAATACAGGGGTAGGAGTATATCAGTGACGGTAGATGTATATAATACAGGGGTAGGGGTATATCAGTGACGGTAGATGTATATAATACAGGGGTAGGAGTATATCAGTGACGGTAGATGGATATAATACAGGGGTAGGAGTATATCAGTGACGGTAGATGTATATAATACAGGGGTAGGAGTATATCAGTGACGGTAGATGTATATAATACAGGGGTAGGGGTATATCGGTGACGGTAGATGTATATAATACAGGGGTAGGAGTATATCAGTGACGGTAGATGTATATAACACAGGGGTAGGGGTATATCAGTGACGGTAGATGTATATAACACAGGGGTAGGGGTATATCAGTGACGGTAGATGTATATAACACAGGGGTAGGAGTATATCAGTGACGGTAGATGTATATAATACAGGGGTAGGAGTATATCAGTGACGGTAGATGTATATAATACAGGGGTAGGAGTATATCAGTGACGGTAGATGTATATAATACAGGGGTAGGAGTATATCAGTGACGGTAGATGTATATAATACAGGGGTAGGGGTATATCAGTGACGGTAGATGTATATAACACAGGGGTAGGGGTATATCAGTGACGGTAGATGTATATAACACAGGGGTAGGGGTATATCAGTGACGGTAGATGTATATAATACAGGGGTAGGGGTATATCAGTGACGGTAGATGTATATAATACAGGGGTAGGAGTATATCAGTGACGGTAGATGTATATAATACAGGGGTAGGGGTATATCAGTGACGGTAGATGTATATAATACAGGGGTAGGGGTATATCAGTGACGGTAGATGTATATAATACAGGGGTAGGAGTATATCAGTGACGGTAGATGTATATAATACAGGGGTAGGAGTATATCAGTGACGGTAGATGTATATAATACAGGGGTAGGGGTATATCAGTGACGGTAGATGTATATAATACAGGGGTAGGAGTATATCAGTGACGGTAGATGTATATAATACAGGGGTAGGAGTATATCAGTGACGGTAGATGTATATAATACAGGGGTAGGGGTATATCAGTGACGGTAGATGTATATAACACAGGGGTAGGAGTATATCAGTGACGGTAGATGTATATAATACAGGGGTAGGAGTATATCAGTGACGGTAGATGTATATAATACAGGGGTAGGGGTATATCAGTGACGGTAGATGTATATAATACAGGGGTAGGGGTATATCAGTGACGGTAGATGTATATAACACAGGGGTAGGAGTATATCGGTGACGGTAGATGTATATAATACAGGGGTAGGAGTATATCAGTGACGGTAGATGTATATAATACAGGGGTAGGAGTATATCAGTGACGGTAGATGTATATAACACAGGGGTAGGAGTATATCAGTGACGGTAGATGTATATAATACAGGGGTAGGAGTATATCAGTGACGGTAGATGTATATAATACAGGGGTAGGAGTATATCAGTGACGGTAGATGTATATAATACAGGGGTAGGAGTATATCAGTGACGGTAGATGTATATAACACAGGGGTAGGAGTATATCAGTGACGGTAGATGTATATAATACAGGGGTAGGAGTATATCAGTGACGGTAGATGTATATAACACAGGGGTAGGAGTATATCAGTGACGGTAGATGTATATAATACAGGGGTAGGAGTATATCAGTGACGGTAGATGTATATAACACAGGGGTAGGGGTATATCAGTGACGGTAGATGTATATAATACAGGGGTAGGGGTATATCAGTGACGGTAGATGTATATAACACAGGGGTAGGGGTATATCAGTGACGGTAGATGTATATAATACAGGGGTAGGGGTATATCAGTGACGGTAGATGTATATAATACAGGGGTAGGAGTATATCAGTGACGGTAGATGTATATAATACAGGGGTAGGGGTATATCAGTGACGGTAGATGTATATAATACAGGGGTAGGAGTATATCAGTGACGGTAGATGTATATAATACAGGGGTAGGAGTATATCAGTGACGGTAGATGTATATAATACAGGGGTAGGAGTATATCAGTGACGGTAGATGTATATAATACAGGGGTAGGAGTATATCAGTGACGGTAGATGTATATAATACAGGGGTAGGAGTATATCAGTGACGGTAGATGTATATAATACAGGGGTAGGGGTATATCAGTGACGGTAGATGTATATAATACAGGGGTAGGAGTATATCAGTGACGGTAGATGTATATAATACAGGGGTAGGAGTATATCAGTGACGGTAGATGTATATAATACAGGGGTAGGAGTATATCAGTGACGGTAGATGTATATAACACAGGGGTAGGAGTATATCAGTGACGGTAGATGTATATAACACAGGGGTAGGAGTATATCAGTGACGGTAGATGTATATAATACAGGGGTAGGGGTATATCAGTGACGGTAGATGTATATAATACAGGGGTAGGGGTATATCAGTGACGGTAGATGTATATAATACAGGGGTAGGGGTATATCAGTGACGGTAGATGTATATAATACAGGGGTAGGGGTATATCAGTGACGGTAGATGTATATAATACAGGGGTAGGGGTATATCAGTGACGGTAGATGTATATAATACAGGGGTAGGGGTATATCAGTGACGGTAGATGTATATAATACAGGGGTAGGAGTATATCAGTGACGGTAGATGTATATAACACAGGGGTAGGAGTATATCAGTGACGGTAGATGTATATAACACAGGGGTAGGAGTATATCAGTGACGGTAGATGTATATAATACAGGGGTAGGAGTATATCAGTGACGGTAGATGTATATAATACAGGGGTAGGAGTATATCAGTGACGGTAGATGTATATAATACAGGGGTAGGAGTATATCAGTGACGGTAGATGTATATAATACAGGGGTAGGGGTATATTAGTGACGGTAGATGTATATAATACAGGGGTAGGGGTATATCAGTGACGGTAGATGTATATAATACAGGGGTAGGAGTATATCAGTGACGGTAGATGTATATAATACAGGGGTAGGGGTATATCAGTGACGGTAGATGTATATAATACAGGGGTAGGAGTATATCAGTGACGGTAGATGTATATAATACAGGGGTAGGAGTATATCAGTGACGGTAGATGTATATAATACAGGGGTAGGGGTATATCAGTGACGGTAGATGTATATAATACAGGGGTAGGAGTATATCAGTGACGGTAGATGTATATAATACAGGGGTAGGGGTATATCAGTGACGGTAGATGTATATAATACAGGGGTAGGGGTATATCAGTGACGGTAGATGTATATAATACAGGGGTAGGGGTATATCAGTGACGGTAGATGTATATAATACAGGGGTAGGGGTATATCAGTGACGGTAGATGTATATAATACAGGGGTAGGAGTATATCAGTGACGGTAGATGTATATAATACAGGGGTAGGGGTATATCAGTGACGGTAGATGTATATAATACAGGGGTAGGAGTATATCAGTGACGGTAGATGTATATAACACAGGGGTAGGAGTATATCAGTGACGGTAGATGTATATAATACAGGGGTAGGGGTATATCAGTGACGGTAGATGTATATAATACAGGGGTAGGGGTACATCAGTGACGGTAGATGTATATAATACAGGGGTAGGAGTATATCAGTGACGGTAGATGTATATAATACAGGGGTAGGAGTATATCAGTGACGGTAGATGTATATAATACAGGGGTAGGAGTATATCAGTGACGGTAGATGTATATAATACAGGGGTAGGGGTATATCAGTGACGGTAGATGTATATAATACAGGGGTAGGGGTACATCAGTGACGGTAGATGTATATAATACAGGGGTAGGAGTATATCAGTGACGGTAGATGTATATAACACAGGGGTAGGGGTATATCAGTGACGGTAGATGTATATAACACAGGGGTAGGGGTATATCAGTGACGGTAGATGTATATAACACAGGGGTAGGAGTATATCAGTGACGGTAGATGTATATAACACAGGGGTAGGAGTATATCAGTGACGGTAGATGTATATAATACAGGGGTAGGAGTATATCAGTGACGGTAGATGTATATAATACAGGGGTAGGGGTATATCAGTGACGGTAGATGTATATAATACAGGGGTAGGGGTATATCAGTGACGGTAGATGTATATAATACAGGGGTAGGGGTATATCAGTGACGGTAGATGTATATAATACAGGGGTAGGAGTATATCAGTGACGGTAGATGTATATAATACAGGGGTAGGAGTATATCAGTGACGGTAGATGTATATAATACAGGGGTAGGAGTATATCAGTGACGGTAGATGTATATAATACAGGGGTAGGGGTATATCAGTGACGGTAGATGTATATAATACAGGGGTAGGGGTATATCAGTGACGGTAGATGTATATAACACAGGGGTAGGGGTATATCAGTGACGGTAGATGTATATAACACAGGGGTAGGGGTATATCAGTGACGGTAGATGTATATAATACAGGGGTAGGGGTATATCAGTGACGGTAGATGTATATAATACAGGGGTAGGAGTATATCAGTGACGGTAGATGTATATAATACAGGGGTAGGGGTATATCAGTGACGGTAGATGTATATAATACAGGGGTAGGAGTATATCAGTGACGGTAGATGTATATAATACAGGGGTAGGAGTATATCGGTGACGGTAGATGTATATAATACAGGGGTAGGGGTATATCGGTGACGGTAGATGTATATAATACAGGGGTAGGAGTAGATCAGTGACGGTAGATGTATATAATACAGGGGTAGGAGTATATCAGTGACGGTAGATGTATATAATACAGGGGTAGGGGTATATCGGTGACGGTAGATGTATATAACACAGGGGTAGGAGTATATCAGTGACGGTAGATGTATATAATACAGGGGTAGGAGTATATCAGTGACGGTAGATGTATATAATACAGGGGTAGGGGTATATCAGTGACGGTAGATGTATATAATACAGGGGTAGGAGTATATCAGTGACGGTAGATGTATATAATACAGGGGTAGGAGTATATCAGTGACGGTAGATGTATATAACACAGGGGTAGGGGTATATCAGTGACGGTAGATGTATATAATACAGGGGTAGGGGTATATCGGTGACGGTAGATGTATATAATACAGGGGTAGGAGTATATCAGTGACGGTAGATGTATATAACACAGGGGTATATCAGTGACGGTAGATGTATATAATACAGGGGTAGGGGTATATCAGTGACGGTAGATGTATATAATACAGGGGTAGGAGTATATCAGTGACGGTAGATGTATATAATACAGGGGTAGGAGTATATCAGTGACGGTAGATGTATATAACACAGGGGTAGGGGTATATCAGTGACGGTAGATGTATATAATACAGGGGTAGGGGTATATCGGTGACGGTAGATGTATATAATACAGGGGTAGGAGTATATCAGTGACGGTAGATGTATATAACACAGGGGTATATCAGTGACGGTAGATGTATATAATACAGGGGTAGGGGTATATCAGTGACGGTAGATGTATATAATACAGGGGTAGGAGTATATCAGTGACGGTAGATGTATATAATACAGGGGTAGGAGTATATCAGTGACGGTAGATGTATATAATACAGGGGTAGGAGTATATCAGTGACGGTAGATGTATATAACACAGGGGTATATCAGTGACGGTAGATGTATATAATACAGGGGTAGGGGTATATCAGTGACGGTAGATGTATATAATACAGGGGTAGGGGTATATCAGTGACGGTAGATGTATATAATACAGGGGTAGGAGTATATCAGTGACGGTAGATGTATATAATACAGGGGTAGGGGTATATCAGTGACGGTAGATGTATATAATACAGGGGTAGGGGTATATCAGTGACGGTAGATGTATATAATACAGGGGTAGGGGTACATCAGTGACGGTAGATGTATATAACACAGGGGTAGGGGTATATCAGTGACGGTAGATGGATATAACACAGGGGTAGGAGTATATCAGTGACGGTAGATGTATATAACACAGGGGTAGGAGTATATCAGTGACGGTAGATGTATATAACACAGGGGTAGGAGTATATCAGTGACGGTAGATGTATATAACACAGGGGTAGGAGTAGATCAGTGACGGTAGATGTATATAACACAGGGGTAGGAGTATATCAGTGACGGTAGATGTATATAATACAGGGGTAGGAGTAGATCAGTGACGGTAGATGTATATAATACAGGGGTAGGGGTATATCAGTGACGGTAGATGTATATAATACAGGGGTAGGAGTATATCAGTGACGGTAGATGTATATAATACAGGGGTAGGAGTATATCAGTGACGGTAGATGTATATAATACAGGGGTAGGGGTATATCGGTGACGGTAGATGTATATAACACAGGGGTAGGGGTATATCAGTGACGGTAGATGTATATAATACAGGGGTAGGGGTATATCAGTGACGGTAGATGTATATAATACAGGGGTAGGAGTATATCAGTGACGGTAGATGTATATAATACAGGGGTAGGAGTATATCAGTGACGGTAGATGTATATAACACAGGGGTAGGAGTATATCAGTGACGGTAGATGTATATAATACAGGGGTAGGAGTATATCAGTGACGGTAGATGTATATAATACAGGGGTAGGAGTATATCAGTGACGGTAGATGTATATAACACAGGGGTATATCAGTGACGGTAGATGTATATAATACAGGGGTAGGGGTATATCAGTGACGGTAGATGTATATAATACAGGGGTAGGGGTATATCAGTGACGGTAGATGTATATAATACAGGGGTAGGAGTATATCAGTGACGGTAGATGTATATAATACAGGGGTAGGGGTATATCAGTGACGGTAGATGTATATAATACAGGGGTAGGGGTATATCAGTGACGGTAGATGTATATAATACAGGGGTAGGAGTATATCAGTGACGGTAGATGTATATAATACAGGGGTAGGAGTATATCAGTGACGGTAGATGTATATAATACAGGGGTAGGAGTATATCAGTGACGGTAGATGTATATAATACAGGGGTAGGAGTATATCAGTGACGGTAGATGTATATAATACAGGGGTAGGGGTATATCAGTGACGGTAGATGTATATAACACAGGGGTAGGAGTATATCAGTGACGGTAGATGTATATAACACAGGGGTAGGGGTATATCAGTGACGGTAGATGTATATAATACAGGGGTAGGGGTATATCAGTGACGGTAGATGTATATAATACAGGGGTAGGGGTATATCAGTGACGGTAGATGTATATAATACAGGGGTAGGGGTATATCGGTGACGGTAGATGTATATAACACAGGGGTAGGCGTAGATCAGTGACGGTAGATGTATATAATACAGGGGTAGGGGTATATCAGTGACGGTAGATGTATATAACACAGGGGTAGGAGTATATCAGTGACGGTAGATGTATATAATACAGGGGTAGGGGTATATCAGTGACGGTAGATGTATATAATACAGGGGTAGGAGTATATCAGTGACGGTAGATGTATATAATACAGGGGTAGGAGTATATCAGTGACGGTAGATGTATATAACACAGGGGTAGGAGTATATCAGTGACGGTAGATGTATATAATACAGGGGTAGGAGTATATCAGTGACGGTAGATGTATATAATACAGGGGTAGGAGTATATCAGTGACGGTAGATGTATATAACACAGGGGTATATCAGTGACGGTAGATGTATATAATACAGGGGTAGGGGTATATCAGTGACGGTAGATGTATATAATACAGGGGTAGGGGTATATCAGTGACGGTAGATGTATATAATACAGGGGTAGGAGTATATCAGTGACGGTAGATGTATATAATACAGGGGTAGGGGTATATCAGTGACGGTAGATGTATATAATACAGGGGTAGGGGTATATCAGTGACGGTAGATGTATATAATACAGGGGTAGGGGTATATCAGTGACGGTAGATGTATATAATACAGGGGTAGGGGTACATCAGTGACGGTAGATGTATATAATACAGGGGTAGGGGTATATCAGTGACGGTAGATGTATATAATACAGGGGTAGGGGTATATCGGTGACGGTAGATGTATATAATACAGGGGTAGGGGTATATCAGTGACGGTAGATGTATATAATACAGGGGTAGGAGTATATCAGTGACGGTAGATGTATATAATACAGGGGTAGGAGTATATCAGTGACGGTAGATGTATATAACACAGGGGTAGGAGTATATCAGTGACGGTAGATGTATATAACACAGGGGTAGGAGTATATCAGTGACGGTAGATGTATATAATACAGGGGTAGGAGTATATCAGTGACGGTAGATGTATATAATACAGGGGTAGGAGTATATCAGTGACGGTAGATGTATATAATACAGGGGTAGGGGTATATCGGTGACGGTAGATGTATATAACACAGGGGTAGGAGTATATCAGTGACGGTAGATGTATATAATACAGGGGTAGGAGTATATCAGTGACGGTAGATGTATATAACACAGGGGTAGGAGTATATCGGTGACGGTAGATGTATATAATACAGGGGTAGGGGTATATCGGTGACGGTAGATGTATATAATACAGGGGTAGGGGTATATCGGTGACGGTAGATGTATATAACCCAGGGGTAGGAGTATATCGGTGACGGTAGATGTATATAACACAGGGGTAGGAGTATATCAGTGACGGTAGATGTATATAATACAGGGGTAGGAGTATATCAGTGACGGTAGATGTATATAATACAGGGGTAGGAGTATATCAGTGACGGTAGATGTATATAATACAGGGGTAGGAGTAGATCAGTGACGGTAGATGTATATAATACAGGGGTAGGAGTATATCAGTGACGGTAGATGTATATAATACAGGGGTAGGGGTATATCAGTGACGGTAGATGTATATAACACAGGGGTAGGGGTACATCAGTGACGGTAGATGTATATAATACAGGGGTAGGAGTATATCAGTGACGGTAGATGTATATAATACAGGGGTAGGAGTATATCAGTGACGGTAGATGTATATAACACAGGGGTATATCAGTGACGGTAGATGTATATAATACAGGGGTAGGGGTATATCAGTGACGGTAGATGTATATAATACAGGGGTAGGGGTATATCAGTGACGGTAGATGTATATAATACAGGGGTAGGAGTATATCAGTGACGGTAGATGTATATAATACAGGGGTAGGGGTATATCAGTGACGGTAGATGTATATAATACAGGGGTAGGGGTATATCAGTGACGGTAGATGTATATAATACAGGGGTAGGGGTACATCAGTGACGGTAGATGTATATAACACAGGGGTAGGGGTACATCAGTGACGGTAGATGTATATAACACAGGGGTAGGGGTATATCAGTGACGGTAGATGTATATAACACAGGGGTAGGAGTATATCAGTGACGGTAGATGTATATAATACAGGGGTAGGAGTATATCAGTGACGGTAGATGTATATAATACAGGGGTAGGGGTATATCAGTGACGGTAGATGTATATAATACAGGGGTAGGGGTATATCAGTGACGGTAGACGTATATAATACAGGGGTAGGGGTATATCAGTGACGGTAGATGTATATAATACAGGGGTAGGGGTATATCAGTGACGGTAGATGTATATAATACAGGGGTAGGGGTATATCAGTGACGGTAGATGTATATAATACAGGGGTAGGGGTACATCAGTGACGGTAGATGTATATAATACAGGGGTAGGGGTATATCAGTGACGGTAGATGTATATAATACAGGGGTAGGAGTATATCAGTGACGGTAGATGTATATAATACAGGGGTAGGAGTATATCAGTGACGGTAGATGTATATAACACAGGGGTAGGAGTATATCAGTGACGGTAGATGTATATAACACAGGGGTAGGAGTATATCAGTGACGGTAGATGTATATAATACAGGGGTAGGAGTATATCAGTGACGGTAGATGTATATAACACAGGGGTAGGAGTATATCAGTGACGGTAGATGTATATAACACAGGGGTAGGGGTATATCAGTGACGGTAGATGTATATAATACAGGGGTAGGAGTATATCAGTGACGGTAGATGTATATAATACAGGGGTAGGAGTATATCAGTGACGGTAGATGTATATAATACAGGGGTAGGGGTATATCAGTGACGGTAGATGTATATAACACAGGGGTAGGAGTATATCAGTGACGGTAGATGTATATAACACAGGGGTAGGAGTATATCAGTGACGGTAGATGTATATAATACAGGGGTAGGAGTATATCAGTGACGGTAGATGTATATAACACAGGGGTAGGAGTATATCAGTGACGGTAGATGTATATAACACAGGGGTAGGAGTATATCAGTGACGGTAGATGTATATAATACAGGGGTAGGAGTATATCAGTGACGGTAGATGTATATAATACAGGGGTAGGAGTATATCAGTGACGGTAGATGTATATAATACAGGGGTAGGGGTATATCAGTGACGGTAGATGTATATAATACAGGGGTAGGAGTATATCAGTGACGGTAGATGTATATAATACAGGGGTAGGAGTATATCAGTGACGGTAGATGTATATAATACAGGGGTAGGGGTATATCGGTGACGGTAGATGTATATAACACAGGGGTAGGAGTATATCAGTGACGGTAGATGTATATAATACAGGGGTAGGAGTATATCAGTGACGGTAGATGTATATAACACAGGGGTAGGAGTATATCGGTGACGGTAGATGTATATAATACAGGGGTAGGGGTATATCGGTGACGGTAGATGTATATAATACAGGGGTAGGGGTATATCGGTGACGGTAGATGTATATAATACAGGGGTAGGAGTATATCGGTGACGGTAGATGTATATAACACAGGGGTAGGAGTATATCGGTGACGGTAGATGTATATAATACAGGGGTAGGAGTATATCAGTGACGGTAGATGTATATAATACAGGGGTAGGAGTATATCAGTGACGGTAGATGTATATAATACAGGGGTAGGAGTATATCAGTGACGGTAGATGTATATAACACAGGGGTATATCAGTGACGGTAGATGTATATAATACAGGGGTAGGGGTATATCAGTGACGGTAGATGTATATAATACAGGGGTAGGGGTATATCAGTGACGGTAGATGTATATAACACAGGGGTAGGAGTATATCAGTGACGGTAGATGTATATAATACAGGGGTAGGAGTATATCAGTGACGGTAGATGTATATAATACAGGGGTAGGAGTATATCAGTGACGGTAGATGTATATAATACAGGGGTAGGGGTATATCAGTGACGGTAGATGTATATAATACAGGGGTAGGAGTAGATCAGTGACGGTAGATGTATATAATACAGGGGTAGGAGTATATCAGTGACGGTAGATGTATATAATACAGGGGTAGGAGTATATCAGTGACGGTAGATGTATATAACACAGGGGTAGGAGTATATCAGTGACGGTAGATGTATATAACACAGGGGTAGGGGTATATCAGTGACGGTAGATGTATATAATACAGGGGTAGGAGTATATCAGTGACGGTAGATGTATATAACACAGGGGTAGGGGTATATCAGTGACGGTAGATGTATATAATACAGGGGTAGGGGTATATCAGTGACGGTAGATGTATATAACACAGGGGTAGGAGTATATCAGTGACGGTAGATGTATATAATACAGGGGTAGGGGTATATCAGTGACGGTAGATGTATATAATACAGGGGTAGGAGTATATCAGTGACGGTAGATGTATATAATACAGGGGTAGGAGTATATCAGTGACGGTAGATGTATATAACACAGGGGTAGGAGTATATCAGTGACGGTAGATGTATATAATACAGGGGTAGGAGTATATCAGTGACGGTAGATGTATATAACACAGGGGTAGGAGTATATCAGTGACGGTAGATGTATATAATACAGGGGTAGGAGTATATCAGTGACGGTAGATGTATATAATACAGGGGTAGGAGTATATCAGTGACGGTAGATGTATATAACACAGGGGTAGGAGTATATCAGTGACGGTAGATGTATATAACACAGGGGTAGGAGTATATCAGTGACGGTAGATGTATATAATACAGGGGTAGGGGTATATCAGTGACGGTAGATGTATATAACACAGGGGTAGGGGTATATCAGTGACGGTAGATGTATATAATACAGGGGTAGGGGTATATCAGTGACGGTAGATGTATATAATACAGGGGTAGGGGTATATCAGTGACGGTAGATGTATATAATACAGGGGTAGGAGTATATCAGTGACGGTAGATGTATATAACACAGGGGTAGGAGTATATCAGTGACGGTAGATGTATATAACACAGGGGTAGGAGTATATCAGTGACGGTAGATGTATATAACACAGGGGTAGGGGTATATCAGTGACGGTAGATGTATATAATACAGGGGTAGGGGTATATCAGTGACAGTAGATGTATATAATACAGGGGTAGGAGTATATCAGTGACGGTAGATGTATATAACACAGGGGTAGGGGTATATCAGTGACGGTAGATGTATATAACACAGGGGTAGGGGTATATCAGTGACGGTAGATGTATATAACACAGGGGTAGGGGTATATCAGTGACGGTAGATGTATATAATACAGGGGTAGGGGTATATCAGTGACGGTAGATGTATATAATACAGGGGTAGGGGTATATCAGTGACGGTAGATGTATATAATACAGGGGTAGGGGTATATCAGTGACGGTAGATGTATATAATACAGGGGTAGGAGTATATCAGTGACGGTAGATGTATATAATACAGGGGTAGGAGTATATCAGTGACGGTAGATGTATATAATACAGGGGTAGGGGTATATCAGTGACGGTAGATGTATATAATACAGGGGTAGGAGTATATCAGTGACGGTAGATGTATATAACACAGGGGTAGGAGTATATCAGTGACGGTAGATGTATATAATACAGGGGTAGGGGTATATCAGTGACGGTAGATGTATATAACACAGGGGTAGGAGTATATCAGTGACGGTAGATGTATATAATACAGGGGTAGGAGTATATCAGTGACGGTAGATGTATATAACACAGGGGTAGGAGTATATCAGTGACGGTAGATGTATATAATACAGGGGTAGGGGTATATCAGTGACGGTAGATGTATATAACACAGGGGTAGGAGTATATCAGTGACGGTAGATGTATATAATACAGGGGTAGGGGTATATCGGTGACGGTAGATGGATATAATACAGGGGTAGGAGTATATCAGTGACGGTAGATGTATATAACACAGGGGTAGGAGTATATCAGTGACGGTAGATGTATATAATACAGGGGTAGGGGTATATCAGTGACGGTAGATGTATATAATACAGGGGTAGGGGTATATCAGTGACGGTAGATGTATATAATACAGGGGTAGGGGTATATCAGTGACGGTAGATGTATATAATACAGGGGTAGGGGTATATCAGTGACGGTAGATGTATATAATACAGGGGTAGGGGTATATCAGTGACGGTAGATGTATATAATACAGGGGTAGGAGTATATCAGTGACGGTAGATGTATATAACACAGGGGTAGGAGTATATCAGTGACGGTAGATGTATATAACACAGGGGTAGGGGTATATCAGTGACGGTAGATGTATATAACACAGGGGTAGGAGTATATCAGTGACGGTAGATGTATATAATACAGGGGTAGGGGTATATCAGTGACGGTAGATGTATATAATACAGGGGTAGGGGTATATCAGTGACGGTAGATGTATATAATACAGGGGTAGGGGTATATCAGTGACGGTAGATGTATATAATACAGGGGTAGGGGTATATCAGTGACGGTAGATGTATATAACACAGGGGTAGGAGTATATCAGTGACGGTAGATGTATATAACACAGGGGTAGGAGTATATCAGTGACGGTAGATGTATATAATACAGGGGTAGGAGTATATCAGTGACGGTAGATGTATATAATACAGGGGTAGGAGTATATCAGTGACGGTAGATGTATATAACACAGGGGTAGGGGTATATCGGTGACGGTAGATGTATATAATACAGGGGTAGGGGTATATCAGTGACGGTAGATGTATATAATACAGGGGTAGGGGTATATCAGTGACGGTAGATGTATATAATACAGGGGTAGGGGTATATCAGTGACGGTAGATGTATATAATACAGGGGTAGGGGTATATCAGTGACGGTAGATGTATATAATACAGGGGTAGGAGTATATCAGTGACGGTAGATGTATATAATACAGGGGTAGGGGTATATCAGTGACGGTAGATGTATATAACACAGGGGTAGGAGTATATCAGTGACGGTAGATGTATATAACACAGGGGTAGGAGTATATCAGTGACGGTAGATGTATATAATACAGGGGTAGGGGTATATCAGTGACGGTAGATGTATATAATACAGGGGTAGGAGTATATCAGTGACGGTAGATGTATATAATACAGGGGTAGGAGTATATCAGTGACGGTAGATGTATATAACACAGGGGTAGGAGTATATCAGTGACGGTAGATGTATATAATACAGGGGTAGGGGTATATCAGTGACGGTAGATGTATATAATACAGGGGTAGGGGTATATCAGTGACGGTAGATGTATATAACACAGGGGTAGGGGTATATCAGTGACGGTAGATGTATATAATACAGGGGTAGGAGTATATCAGTGACGGTAGATGTATATAATACAGGGGTAGGGGTATATCAGTGACGGTAGATGTATATAACACAGGGGTAGGAGTATATCAGTGACGGTAGATGTATATAACACAGGGGTAGGGGTATATCAGTGACGGTAGATGTATATAATACAGGGGTAGGAGTATATCAGTGACGGTAGATGTATATAATACAGGGGTAGGGGTATATCAGTGACGGTAGATGTATATAACACAGGGGTAGGAGTATATCAGTGACGGTAGATGTATATAATACAGGGGTAGGAGTATATCAGTGACGGTAGATGTATATAATACAGGGGTAGGGGTATATCAGTGACGGTAGATGTATATAATACAGGGGTAGGAGTATATCAGTGACGGTAGATGTATATAACACAGGGGTAGGAGTATATCAGTGACGGTAGATGTATATAACACAGGGGTAGGAGTATATCAGTGACGGTAGATGTATATAATACAGGGGTAGGGGTATATCAGTGACGGTAGATGTATATAATACAGGGGTAGGGGTATATCAGTGATGGTAGATGTATATAATACAGGGGTAGGGGTATATCAGTGACGGTAGATGTATATAATACAGGGGTAGGAGTATATCAGTGACGGTAGATGTATATAATACAGGGGTAGGGGTATATCAGTGACGGTAGATGTATATAATACAGGGGTAGGGGTATATCAGTGACGGTAGATGTATATAATACAGGGGTAGGAGTATATCAGTGACGGTAGATGTATATAATACAGGGGTAGGGGTATATCAGTGACGGTAGATGTATATAATACAGGGGTAGGAGTATATCAGTGACGGTAGATGTATATAATACAGGGGTAGGAGTATATCAGTGACGGTAGATGTATATAATACAGGGGTAGGGGTATATCAGTGACGGTAGATGTATATAATACAGGGGTAGGGGTATATCAGTGACGGTAGATGTATATAACACAGGGGTAGGAGTATATCAGTGACGGTAGATGTATATAATACAGGGGTAGGAGTATATCAGTGACGGTAGATGTATATAATACAGGGGTAGGAGTATATCAGTGACGGTAGATGTATATAATACAGGGGTAGGGGTATATCAGTGACGGTAGATGTATATAACACAGGGGTAGGAGTATATCAGTGACGGTAGATGTATATAATACAGGGGTAGGGGTATATCAGTGACGGTAGATGTATATAACACAGGGGTAGGAGTATATCAGTGACGGTAGATGTATATAACACAGGGGTAGGAGTATATCAGTGACGGTAGATGTATATAACACAGGGGTAGGAGTATATCAGTGACGGTAGATGTATATAATACAGGGGTAGGAGTATATCAGTGACGGTAGATGTATATAATACAGGGGTAGGGGTATATCGGTGACGGTAGATGTATATAACACAGGGGTAGGAGTATATCAGTGACGGTAGATGTATATAACACAGGGGTAGGAGTATATCAGTGACGGTAGATGTATATAACACAGGGGTAGGAGTATATCAGTGACGGTAGATGTATATAATACAGGGGTAGGAGTATATCAGTGACGGTAGATGTATATAACACAGGGGTAGGAGTATATCAGTGACGGTAGATGTATATAATACAGGGGTAGGAGTATATCAGTGACGGTAGATGTATATAATACAGGGGTAGGGGTATATCAGTGACGGTAGATGTATATAATACAGGGGTAGGAGTATATCAGTGACGGTAGATGTATATAATACAGGGGTAGGGGTATATCAGTGACGGTAGATGTATATAATACAGGGGTAGGGGTATATCAGTGACGGTAGATGTATATAATACAGGGGTAGGGGTATATCAGTGACGGTAGATGTATATAATACAGGGGTAGGGGTATATCAGTGACGGTAGATGTATATAATACAGGGGTAGGGGTATATCAGTGACGGTAGATGTATATAATACAGGGGTAGGAGTATATCAGTGACGGTAGATGTATATAACACAGGGGTAGGAGTATATCGGTGACGGTAGATGTATATAATACAGGGGTAGGAGTATATCAGTGACGGTAGATGTATATAATACAGGGGTAGGGGTATATCAGTGACGGTAGATGTATATAATACAGGGGTAGGAGTATATCGGTGACGGTAGATGTATATAATACAGGGGTAGGAGTATATCGGTGACGGTAGATGTATATAATACAGGGGTAGGGGTATATCGGTGACGGTAGATGTATATAATACAGGGGTAGGGGTATATCAGTGACGGTAGATGTATATAATACAGGGGTAGGGGTATATCAGTGACGGTAGATGTATATAACACAGGGGTAGGAGTATATCAGTGACGGTAGATGTATATAACACAGGGGTAGGAGTATATCAGTGACGGTAGATGTATATAATACAGGGGTAGGAGTATATCGGTGACGGTAGATGTATATAACACAGGGGTAGGAGTATATCAGTGACGGTAGATGTATATAATACAGGGGTAGGAGTATATCAGTGACGGTAGATGTATATAATACAGGGGTAGGGGTATATCAGTGACGGTAGATGTATATAACACAGGGGTAGGGGTATATCAGTGACGGTAGATGTATATAACACAGGGGTAGGAGTATATCGGTGACGGTAGATGTATATAATACAGGGGTAGGAGTATATCAGTGACGGTAGATGTATATAACACAGGGGTAGGAGTATATCAGTGACGGTAGATGTATATAATACAGGGGTAGGAGTATATCGGTGACGGTAGATGTATATAATACAGGGGTAGGAGTATATCAGTGACGGTAGATGTATATAATACAGGGGTAGGGGTATATCAGTGACGGTAGATGTATATAATACAGGGGTAGGGGTATATCAGTGACGGTAGATGTATATAATACAGGGGTAGGAGTATATCAGTGACGGTAGATGTATATAATACAGGGGTAGGGGTATATCAGTGACGGTAGATGTATATAATACAGGGGTAGGAGTATATCAGTGACGGTAGATGTATATAATACAGGGGTAGGGGTATATCAGTGACGGTAGATGTATATAATACAGGGGTAGGGGTATATCAGTGACGGTAGATGTATATAACACAGGGGTAGGAGTATATCAGTGACGGTAGATGTATATAACACAGGGGTAGGAGTATATCAGTGACGGTAGATGTATATAATACAGGGGTAGGGGTATATCAGTGACGGTAGATGTATATAATACAGGGGTAGGAGTATATCAGTGACGGTAGATGTATATAATACAGGGGTAGGGGTATATCAGTGACGGTAGATGTATATAATACAGGGGTAGGGGTATATCGGTGACGGTAGATGTATATAACACAGGGGTAGGGGTATATCAGTGACGGTAGATGTATATAATACAGGGGTAGGGGTATATCAGTGACGGTAGATGTATATAATACAGGGGTAGGGGTATATCAGTGACGGTAGATGTATATAATACAGGGGTAGGGGTATATCAGTGACGGTAGATGTATATAATACAGGGGTAGGGGTATATCAGTGACGGTAGATGTATATAATACAGGGGTAGGAGTATATCAGTGACGGTAGATGTATATAATACAGGGGTAGGGGTATATCAGTGACGGTAGATGTATATAATACAGGGGTAGGAGTATATCAGTGACGGTAGATGTATATAATACAGGGGTAGGGGTATATCAGTGACGGTAGATGTATATAACACAGGGGTAGGAGTATATCGGTGACGGTAGATGTATATAATACAGGGGTAGGGGTATATCAGTGACGGTAGATGTATATAATACAGGGGTAGGGGTATATCAGTGACGGTAGATGTATATAATACAGGGGTAGGGGTATATCGGTGACGGTAGATGTATATAATACAGGGGTAGGAGTATATCAGTGACGGTAGATGTATATAATACAGGGGTAGGAGTATATCAGTGACGGTAGATGTATATAATACAGGGGTAGGAGTATATCATATAATGTGTGTGTTTTCTATGTATGTATGTATGTGTGTGTTTTCTGTGTGTGTATGTATGTATGTGTGTGTTTGTGTGTATGTATATGTATGTATGTGTTTGTGTGTTTTCTGTGTGTGTGTGTGTGTGTGTGTGTGTGTGTGTGTGTGTGTGTGTGTGTGTATGTATGTATGTGTGTGTTTGTGTGTATGTATATGTATGTGTGTTTGTGTGTTTTCTGTGTATGTATATGTATGTGTGTTTGTGTGTTTTCTGTGTATGTATAAGTATGTGTGCTTGTGTGTTTTCTGTGTATGTGTAAGTATGTGTGTTTGTGTGTTTTCTGTGTGTGTGTGTGTGTGTGTATGTATGTGTGTTTTTGTGTGTATGTATATGTATGTGTGTTTGTGTGTTTTCTGTGTATGTATAAGTATGTGTGCTTGTGTGTTTTCTGTGTGTGTATGTGTGTGTATGTGTGTGTATGTGTGTGTGTGTGTGTATGTATGTGTGCGTGTATGTATGTATGTATATGTGTATGTGTTTGTGTATTTATGTATGTATGTATGTATGTGTGCGTGTATGTATGTATGTATGTATGTATGTATGTATATGTACTGTGACAACCTGGGGACCACTTAGCTCACAGGATCGCCATCTCCCGGGTGAGATGGTTGGCGCACATATAAAGTTCACTCCAACTCATGGAATAAAAGTTTAAACCAGCCGCAGCTAGCTTTACAAGCAGTGTTACAACATAAACCATACAAAATAAACCCTAGACCGTCCAGCCTCTAACTAACACATTCAGTGTCCCTCACTACGAGACCCTGAGCCTTGTGCCCAGCACCTCAAAACCTTCAGAGCTTTACCTTACACGGTGGTGACTCTCACAGGCTGGCATGGCTGTCTTCCCCAGACTGAGAGCCCCTTACAAGGTGGTGACTCTCACAGGCTGGCATGGCTGTCTTCGCCAGACTGAGAGCCCTGTGTGAACTGCACACACCTGAATTACAGAGCCGCCTCAGGTGAAGCCTACCTAAGCTCATCAGACAGCCCAAGATATAGACTGTCTGTATGGAGTGGAAGCCCAAGACCCGGACTGTCTGTATGGAGTGGAAGCCCAAGACTCGGACTGTCTGTATGGAGTGGAAGCCCAAGACTCGGACTGTCTGTATGGAGTGGAAGCCCAAGACTCGGACTGTCTGTATGGAGTGGAAGCCCAAGACCCGGACTGTCTGTATGGAGTGGAAGCCCAAGACCCGGACTGTCTGTATGGAGTGGAAGCCCAAGACCCGGACTGTCTGTATGGAGTGGAAGCCCAAGACCCGGACTGTCTGTATGGAGTGGAAGCCCAAGACCCGGACTGTCTGTATGGAGTGGAAGCCCAAGACACGGACTGTCTGTATGGAGTGGAAGCCCAAGACCCGGACTGTCTGTATGGAGTGGAAGCCCAAGACACGGACTGTCTGTATGGAGTGGAAGCCCAAGACACGGACTGTCTGTATGGAGTGGAAGCCCAAGACCCGGACTGTCTGTATGGAGTGGAAGCCCAAGACACGGACTGTCTGTATGGAGTGGAAGCCCAAGACACGGACTGTCTGTATGGAGTGGAAGCCGCCCTTCACACTCCAGGAAACCAGACCCTATTCCGGATTTTACACCCAAGAAATCAGCAGAGAAAACCCTCGCTGCTGTACTTGTTCCCTGGTTGCTTGAAACTGGACAGTTTCTGCACTGTCCAGTAGCTGCACTGCTACAGTATGTATGTATGTATGTGTGTGTATATGTGTATGTATGTATGTATGTATGTATGTATGTATGTATGTGTGTATGTATGTGTGCGTATGTACAGTGTGTGTGTGTATGTATGTATGTATGTATGTATGTATGTATGTATGTATGTATGTGTGTGTGTGTGTGTTTGTGTGTGTGTTTGTGTGTATGTATTTGTGTGTTTTCTGTGTATGTACAATATATATGTGTGTGTATGTATGTATGTATGTATGTGTGTGTATGTACAGTATATGTGTGTGTGTGTGTGTGTGTGTGTGTGTGTGTGTGTGTGTGTGTGTATATGTATGTATTTGTGTGTTTTCTGTGTATGTACAATATATATGTGTGTATGTATGTATGTATGTATGTGTGTGTGTTTGTACAGTATATGTGCGTGTGTTGATATTTTTTGTTATCAATTAACAAAAAACAAAGGGAATGAACAGTAGAGAAATCTAAATCAAATCAATATTTGGTGTGACCGCCCTTTGCATCCAAAACAGCATCAATTCTTCTGCAGAAAGTCCTGGATTTTGTAGCATTTTAGTCCGGTGTATGATTAACCAATTCTACCAAACAGGTGATAATTATCATCATTGTTATATGTAGGTGGAAACAGCTGTGGTTGGAATAGTGTGTGTGTGTGCGTGTGTGTGTATATATTGGGTGCAGCGTGTGTGTGTGTGTGTGTGTGTGTGTGTGTGTGTATATATATTGGGTGCAGCGTGTGTGTGTGTGTGTGTGTGTGTGTGTGTGTGTATATATATTGGGTGCAGTGTGTGTGTGTGTGTGTGTGTGTGTGTGTGTGTGTGTGTGTGTGTGTATATATTGGGTGCAGTGTGTGTGTGTATATATTGGGTGCAGTGTGTGTGTGTGTGTGTGTGTATATATATTGGGTGCAGTGTGTGTGTGTGTGTGTGTGTATATATATTGGGTGCAGTGTGTGTGTGTGTGTGTGTGTGTGTGTGTGTGTATATATATTGGGTGCAGTGTGTGTGTGTGTGTGTGTGTGTGTGTATATATATTGGGTGCAGTGTGTGTGTGTATATATATTGGGTGCAGTGTGTGTGTGTGTGTGTGTGTGTGTGTGTGTGTGTGTGTGTGTATATATATTGGGTGCAGTGTGTGTGTGTGTGTGTGTGTGTATATATATTGGGTGCAGTGTGTGTGTGTATATATATATATATATATATATATATATATATATATATATATGAGTGTGTGTATGTATCCTCATATATAAGTAATTGTATGTCTATATACATGACAGCTCGTCACTTACATCAGAGGCCTTCTTCTCTGCCAGTTCGAGCCTCTCCTGAGCTTCCTTTACCGCCTCGGAGTACTTCTCCACCTCTTCTTCTGTACCCTTCACCTTCTTCTGCATTGCCATCACCTCTTCCTCTAGCTGGGGGGAGACAACAACATTGTATCAGTAATCTTCATCTTCTGTATTTTGACCGTGTTCACACATTGAGTATTCGTTGAGGATTTGATGAGGATTTGAGGAGGATTTAGGCGCAGATTCCGCACTTTAATCCTCACCCAATTCGCGGACATGCTGCATCTAATGCGAGTGAATGGCGTTTTTCTAACTTAAATCTCATGCTCCAGAAAAAATCCACACGGAATAATGAACAGATTTTCAATTCCACAGCATGATTTTTATTGCCCCGGTTTCCGCATGGAAAAGCCTCAGTTTAGTTCCATTCAATTACTATGGGGATAATATGCGTGCGGATCCGCGACAGAAATTCAAGTTCAAACACATTAGATGTAGATCTGTGATATTGTAGTGGGATTTCCCCAACGATCTAATGTATAAGGGGGAATCCTGACTGTCACACTGCGGCAGATATTGGGGGAAAGAAGGATCGGCCATGTTGGATTTTAGCATGCCCGATCCTTTGGTGCCGCAGTAGATAAGTCGCTGTCAGAGGTGTCTGCAGGGGACAGGGGAGACTGGCAGCAGCTTTTATTCTCCCTACCCAATAAAAAACATTTTTTTGGGGGGTCTCTAGAGTGTGTCTTATATACAGTGTATATGTTATATCTTCAATAGACCATATCCTCAAATATTCCATAGAGATTATACTGGGGAGTCATCAAAGCTTCTATATAATAGATGAGATATACTAGAAACATTCTATCCATCATAGTCCACTTATGGTATCCAGTATATCAGACTCTATATTACACCTCATATACAGAAGATACATTGTATCCATTATATCATACTCTATATTACACCTCATATACAGCAGATACATTGTATCCAGTATATCAGACTCTATATTACACCACATATACAGCAGATACATTGTATCCAGTATATCAGACTCTATATTACACCTCATATACAGCAGATACATTGTATCCAGTATATCAGACTCTATATTACACCTCACATACAGCAGATACATTGTATCCATTATATCAGACTCTATATTACACCTCATATACAGCAGGTACATTGTATCCAGTATATCAGACTCTATATTACACCTCATATACAGCAGATACATTGTATCCAGTATATCAGACTCTATATTACACCTCATATACAGCAGATACATTGTATCCAGTATATCAGACTCTATATTACACCTCACATACAGCAGATACATTGTATCCAGTATATCAGACTCTATATTACACCTCATATACAGCACATACATTGTATCCAGTATATCACACTCTATATTACACCTCATATACAGCAGATACATTGTATCCATTATATCAGACTCTATATTACACCTCATATACAGCAGGTACATTGTATCCAGTATATCAGACTCTATATTACACCTCACATACAGCAGATACATTGTATCCATTATATCAGACTCTATATTACACCTCATATACAGCAGGTACATTGTATCCATTATATCAGACTCTATATTACAACTCATATACAGCAGATACATTGTATCCATTATATCAGACTCTATATTACACCTCATATACAGCAGATACATTGTATCCAGTATATCAGACTCTATATTACACCTCATATACAGCAGGTACATTGTATCCATTATATCATACTCTATATTACACCTCATATACAGCAGGTACATTGTATCCAGTATATCACACTATATTACACCTCATATACAGCAGATACATTGTATCCATTATATCAGACTCTATATTACACCTCATATACAGCAGGTACATTGTATCCATTATATCAGACTCTATATTACAACTCATATACAGCAGATACATTGTATCCATTATATCAGACTCTATATTACACCTCATATACAGCAGATACATTGTATCCAGTATATCAGACTCTATATTACACCTCATATACAGCAGGTACATTGTACCCAGTATATCAGACTCTATATTACACCTCATATACAGCAGGTACATTGTATCCAGTATATCAGACTCTATATTACACCACATATACAGCAGATACATTGTATCCATTATATCAGACTCTATATTACACCTCATATACAGCAGGTACATTGTATCCAGTATATCAGACTCTATATTACACCTCATATACAGCAGATACATTGTATCCATTATATCAGACTCTATATTACACCTCATATACAGCAGGTACATTGTATCCAGTATACCAGACTCTATATTACACCTCACATACAGCAGATACATTGTATCCATTATATCAGACTCTATATTACACCTCATATACAGCAGGTACATTGTATCCATTATATCAGACTCTATATTACAACTCATATACAGCAGATACATTGTATCCATTATATCAGACTCTATATTACACCTCATATACAGCAGATACATTGTATCCAGTATATCAGACTCTATATTACACCTCATATACAGCAGGTACATTGTATCCATTATATCATACTCTATATTACACCTCATATACAGTAGATACATTGTATCCATTATATCAGACTCTATATTACACCTCATATACAGCAGATACATTGTATCCAGTATATCAGACTCTATATTACACCTCATATACAGCAGATACATTGTATCCATTATATCAGACTCTATATTACACCTCATATACAGCAGATACGTTGTATCCAGTATATCAGACTCTATATTACACCTCATATACAGCAGATACATTGTATCCATTATATCAGACTCTATATTACACCTCATATACAGCAGATACATTGTATCCAGTATATCAGACTCTATATTACACCTCATATACAGCAGATACATTGTATCCATTATATCAGACTCTATATTACACCTCATATACAGCAGATACGTTGTATCCAGTATATCAGACTCTATATTACACCTCATATACAGCAGATACATTGTATCCAGTATATCAGACTCTATATTACACCTCATATACAGCAGATACATTGTATCCAGTATATCAGACTCTATATTACACCTCATATACAGCAGATACATTGTATCCAGTATATCAGACTATATTACACCTCATATACAGCAGATACATTGTATCCATTATATCAGACTCTATATTACACCTCATATACAGCTCTATATTACACCTCATATACAGCAGATACATTGTATCCATTATATCAGACTCTATATTACACCTCATATACAGCAGATACATTGTATCCAGTATATCAGACTCTATATTACACCTCATATACAGCAGATACATTGTATCCATTATATCAGACTCTATATTACACCTCATATACAGCAGATACGTTGTATCCAGTATATCAGACTCTATATTACACCTCATATACAGCAGATACATTGTATCCATTATATCAGACTCTATATTACACCTCATATACAGCAGATACATTGTATCCAGTATATCAGACTATATTACACCTCATATACAGCAGATACATTGTATCCAGTATATCATACTCTATATTACACCTCATATACAGCAGATACATTGTATCCATTATATCAGACTCTATATTACACCTCATATACAGCAGTTACATTGTATCCAGTATATCATACTCTATATTACACCTCATATACAGCAGGTACATTGTATCCAGTATATCATACTCTATATTACACCTCATATACAGCTCTATATTACACCTCATATACAGCAGATACATTGTATCCAGTATATCAGACTATATTACACCTCATATACAGCAGATACATTGTATCCATTATATCAGACTCTATATTACACCTCATATACAGCAGATACATTGTATCCAGTATATCAGACTCTATATTACACCTCATATACAGCAGATACATTGTATCCATTATATTATACTCTATATTACACCTCATATACAGCAGATACATTGTATCCAGTATATCAGACTCTATATTACACCTCATATACAGCAGATACATTGTATCCATTATATCAGACTCTATATTACACCTCACATACAGCAGATACATTGTATCCATTATATCAGACTCTATATTACACCTCATATACAGCAGATACATTGTATCCATTATATCACACTCTATATTACACCTCATATACAGCAGATACATTGTATCCAGTATATCAGACTCTATATTACACCTCATATACAGCAGATACATTGTACCCATTATATCAGACTCTATATTACATCTCATATACAGCAGATACATTGTATCCAGTATATCAGACTCTATATTACACCTCATATACAGCAGATACATTGTATCCAGTATATCACACTCTATATTACACCTCATATACAGCAGATACATTGTATCCAGTATATCAGACTCTATATTACACCTCATATACAGCAGATACATTGTACCCATTATATCAGACTCTATATTACATCTCATATACAGCAGATACATTGTATCCAGTATATCAGACTCTATATTACACCTCATATACAGCACATACATTGTATCCATTATATCAGACTCTATATTACACCTCACATACAGCAGATACATTGTATCCAGTATATCAGACTCTATATTACACCTCATATACAGCAGATACATTGTATCCAGTATATCAGACTCTATATTACACCTCATATACAGCAGGTACATTGTATCCATTATATCAGACTCTAAATTACAACTCATATACAGCAGATACATTATATCCAGTATATCAGACTCTATATTACACCTCATATACAGCAGATACATTGTATCCAGTATATCAGACTATATTACACCTCATATACAGCAGATACATTGTACCCATTATATCAGACTCTATATTACACCTCATATACAGCAGATACATTGTATCCAGTATATCAGACTCTATATTACACCTCATATACATCAGATACATTGTATCCAGTATATCAGACTCTATATTACACCTCATATACAGCACATACATTGTATCCAGTATATCAGACTCTATATTACACCTCATATACAGCAGATACATTGTACCCATTATATCAGACTCTATATTACACCTCATATACAGCAGATACATTGTATCCAGTATATCAGACTCTATATTACACCTCATATACAGCAGATACATTGTATCCATTATATCAGACTCTATATTACACCTCATATACAGCAGATACATTGTATCCAGTATATCAGACTCTATATTACACCTCATATACAGCAGGTACATTGTATCCATTATATCATACTCTATATTACACCTCATATACAGTAGATACATTGTATCCATTATATCAGACTCTATATTACACCTCATATACAGCAGATACATTGTATCCAGTATATCATACTCTATATTACACCTCATATACAGCAGATACATTATATCAGACTCTATATTACACCTCATATACAGCAGGTACATTGTATCCAGTATATCACACTCTATATTACACCTCATATACAGCAGATACATTGTATCCAGTATATCAGACTCTATATTACACCTCATATACAGCAGATACATTGTATCCAGTATATCATACTCTATATTACACCTCATATACAGCAGATACATTATATCAGACTCTATATTACACCTCATATACAGCAGGTACATTGTATCCAGTATATCACACTCTATATTACACCTCATATACAGCAGATACATTGTATCCAGTATATCAGACTCTATATTACACCTCATATACAGCAGGTACATTGTATCCAGTATATCACACTCTATATTACACCTCATATACAGCAGGTACATTGTATCCAGTATATCAGACTCTATATTACACCTCATATACAGCACATACATTGTATCCATTATATCAGACTCTATATTACACCTCATATACAGCAGATACATTGTATCCAGTATATCAGACTCTATATTACACCTCATATACAGCAGATACATTGTATCCATTATATCAGACTCTATATTACACCTCATATACAGCAGATACATTGTACCCATTATATCAGACTCTATATTACACCTCATATACAGCAGATACATTGTATCCAGTATATCAGACTCTATATGACACCTCATATACAGCAGGTACATTGTATCCATTATATCATACTCTATATTACACCTCATATACAGCAGATACATTGTATCCAGTATATCAGACTCTATATTACACCTCATATACAGCAGGTACATTGTATCCAGTATATCATACTCTATATTACACCTCATATACAGCAGGTACATTGTATCCATTATATCAGACTCTATATTACACCTCATATACAGCAGATACATTGTACCCATTATATCAGACTCTATATTACACCTCATATACAGCAGATACATTGTATCCATTATATCAGACTCTATATTACACCTCATATACAGCAGATACATTGTATCCATTATATCAGACTCTATATTACACCTCATATACAGCAGATACATTGTATCCAGTATATCAGACTCTATATTACACCTCATATACAGCAGGTACATTGTATCCATTATATCATACTCTATATTACACCTCATATACAGCACATACATTGTATCCATTATATCATACTCTATATTACACCTCATATACAGCAGATACATTGTATCCAGTATATCAGACTCTATATTACACCTCATATACAGCAGATACATTGTATCCAGTATATCATACTCTATATTACACCTCATATACAGCTCTATATTACACCTCATATACAGCAGATACATTGTATCCATTATATCATACTCTATATTACACCTCATATACAGCAGGTACATTGTATCCAGTATATCATACTCTATATTACACCTCATATACAGCAGGTACATTGTATCCATTATATCATACTCTATATTACACCTCATATACAGCAGATACATTGTATCCAGTATATCAGACTCTATATTACACCTCATATACAGCAGGTACATTGTATCCATTATATCATACTCTATATTACACCTCATATACAGCAGATACATTGTATCCAGTATATCATACTCTATATTACACCTCATATACAGCACATACATTGTATCCAGTATATCAGACTCTATATTACACCTCATATACAGCAGGTACATTGTATCCAGTATATCATACTCTATATTACACCACATATACAGCAGATACATTGTATCCATTATATCATACTCTATATTACACCTCATATACAGCAGGTACATTGTACCCAGTATATCAGACTCTATATTACACCTCACATACAGCAGATACATTGTATCCAGTATATCAGACTATATTACACCTCATATACAGCAGATACATTGTATCCAGTATATCAGACTCTATATTACACCTCATATACAGCAGATACATTGTATCCAGTATATCAGACTCTATATTACACCTCATATACAGCAGGTACATTGTATCCAGTATATCATACTCTATATTACACCTCATATACAGCAGGTACGTTGATTTTACACCTTGTGTCATATCCTCGAGGTCACCCCTGGGGTTCTTATATATTTGTATTGTTCTTCAGGTCACTTTGCTCAGCTTTTATAAGTTTAATAGACGGGTTTCACCCCAGGATTGGATCTTTGTATCTGCTGCTTTGGAGCTGGAGGTTTTTACTTGCAGCACTCGGTTTCTTCCAGCACCTCGCAGGTTACATGATCACGCAGGAGAGGGGGTGGACATTGGGGGACAGCTCCTCATTACCTCTAGTCACAGGAAGGGGGCGCCATAAGACAGCTGATCTCACACATCAGGGTTATCCCAGCAATCTGCAGCCAGGGTCACATAGAACGCTGTGCGCAGGGCTAGTGGCCATTAGAATGTAAGCTCCTCGGGTGACATGACTTTCCTTGCACATTTCTTCATCCAAATTCCCTGTTAATTGTCCACTGATCGGCCTTCTCCTGCCGTACGTGTAACATAGATTGCCAGCTCTGTAGTCCACAGAAAAGTATGGATGCTGGGGGGAGTAGTAATATCATGGGAGGAGTGGTAAGAGACTTTTGGAATCGGGTATTATGCTAAGAGGAAAATCACTGTATAGTAAAGTATAGTATAGTATAGTAGTATGATACTGGGGGTAGTAGTGTGACACTGGGGGTAGTAGTATGACACTGGGGGTAGTAGTATGACATTGGGAGTAGTAGTACGACACTAGTGGGTAGTAGTATGACACTGGGAGTAGTAGTGTGACACTGGGAGTAGTAGTATGACACTGGGAGTAGTAGTATGACACTGGGAGTAGTATGACACTGGGGGTAGTAGTAGGACACTGGGGGTAGTAGTAGGACACTGGGGGTAGTAGTAGGACACTGGGGGTAGTAGTATGACATTGGGAGTAGTAGTATGACACTGGGAGTAGTAGTGTGACACTGGGGAGTAGTAGTATGACGCTGGGGAGTAGTAGTATGACATTGGGAGTAGTAGTATGACACTGGGGGTAGTCGTATGACACTGGGAGTAGTAGTATGACACTGGGAGTAGTAGTATGACACTGGGAGTAGTAGTATGACACTGGGAGTAGTAGTATGACACTGGGAGTAGTAGTGTGACACTGGGAGTAGTAGTGTGACACTGGGAGTAGTAGTATGACTCTGTTGGTAGTAGTATGACATTGGGAGTAGTAGTATGACACTGGGAGTAGTAGTATGACACTGGGAGTAGTAGTATGACACTGGGAGTAGTAGTATGACACTGGGAGTAGTAGTATGACACTGGGAGTAGTAGTATGACACTGGGAGTAGTAGTATGACACTGGGAGTAGTAGTATGACTCTGTTGGTAGTAGTATGACATTGGGAGTAGTAGTATGACATTGGGAGTAGTAGTATGACTCTGTTGGTAGTAGTATGACATTGGGAGTAGTAGTATGACATTGGGAGTAGTAGTATGACATTGGGAGTAGTAGTATGACGCTGGGGAGTAGTAGTATGACGCTGGGGAGTAGTAGTATGACACTGGGGGTAGTAGTATCATTACTCTTAGGGCTGGTATAGAAGTATAACCAGTATAAAAGGTGTTGCACTCTGACTCCGGGGTATTGTGCAGTGTTGGGGGTTGTAGTACAGTCACTTGGGGGTGTTAGTACCTGCTTGCACCGGTCCTCCGCCTGTTTCTTGTCGCCCTCCGCCTGCTCCGCCCGGTCTATGGCATTCTCCTTGTCCAACTTCAGCATCTGCATCTTCTTCTTGATGGCGTCCATGGCTGCGGTTGAGAACGGGCGGCTGCGGGTGAGAACGGACGGCTGCGGGTGAGAACGGACGGCAAAGGGTGCTCCGGGGGCTGGAGGAGCTCTGCCCCGACTCCCAGCTTTATATCCCGGGACACAGACACCGCCCAGTCCCGATCATCACAGCCTTGTAGGGCAGAGATAGAGCCCGGGGGAGGGAGCCGGAGCCCGCAAAACTGGGAGCAAGGTGGGTTATAGGGGGATGAGTGGTGGGGAGAGGGGGGCAAGGAGCAGATAATGGGGGATGAGTGGTGGGGAGAGGGGGGCAAGGAGCAGATAATGGGGGATGAGTGGTGGGGAGAGGGGGCAAGGAAGGTTATAGGGGGATGAGTGGTGGGGAGAGGGGGACAAGGTGGAGATAATGGGGGATGAGTGGTTGGGAGAGGGGGGCAAGGAGACGATAATAGGGGATGAGTGGTGGGGAGAGGGGGACAAGGAGGAGATAATGGAGGGATGAGTGGTGAAGAGAGGGGACAAGGAGGAGATAATAGAGGGATGAGTGGTGGGGAGAAGGGGCAAGGAGCAGATCATGGGGGATGAGTGGTGGGGAGAGGGGGAGAAGGAGCAGATAATAGGGGATGAGTGGTGGGGAGAGGAGGGCAAGGAGGAGATAATGGGGGATGAGTGGTGGGGAGAGGGGGCAAGGAGGAGATAATGGGGGATGAGTGGTGGGGAGAGGGGGCAATGAGGAGATAATGGGGGATGAGTGGTGGGGAGAGGGGGACAAGGTGGAGATAATGGGGGATGAGTGGTGGGGAGAGGGGGCAAGGAAGGTTATAGGGGGATGAGTGGCGGGGAGAGGGGGACAAGGTGGAGATAATGGGGGATGAGTGGTTGGGAGAGGGGTGCAAGGAGCAGATAATGGGGTATGAGTGGTGGGGAGAGGGGGACAAGGAGGAGATAATGGAGGGATGAGTGGTGAAGAGAGGGGACAAGGAGGAGATAATAGAGGGATGAGTGGTGGGGAGAAGGGGCAAGGAGCAGATCATGGGGGATGAGTGGTGGGGAGAGGGGGAGAAGGAGCAGATAATAGGGGATGAGTGGTGGGGAGAGGAGGGCAAGGAAGAGATAATGGGGGATGAGTGGTGGGGAGAGGGGGCAAGGAGGAGATAATGGGGGATGAGTGGTGGGGAGAGGGGTACAAGGTGGAGATAATGGAGGTATGAGTGGTGGGGAGAGGGAGAGAAGGAGGAGATAATGGAGGGATGAGTGGTATCCCGGGACACAGACACCGCCCAGTCCCGTTCAGCACAGCCTTGTAGGGCAGAGTCAGAGCCCGGGGAGGGAGCCGGAGCCTGCAAAACTGGGGGGCAAGGAGGGTTATAGAGGGATGAGTTGTGGGGAGAGGGGGCAAGGAGCAGATAATGGGGGATGAGTGGTGGGTAGAGGGGGACAAGGAGCAGATAATGGGGCATGAGTGGTGGGGAGAGGGGGCAAGGAATAGATAATGGGGGATGAGTGGTGGGGAGAGGGGTACAAGGTGGAGATAATGGAGGTATGAGTGGTGGGGAGAGGGAGAGAAGGAGGAGATAATGGAGGGATGAGTGGTGGGGAGAGGGGGAGAAGGAGCAGATAATAGGGGATGAGTGGTGGGGAAAGGGGGACAAGGTGGAGATAATGGGGGATGAGTGGTGGGGAGAGGAGGGCAAGGTGGAGATAATAGAGCGATGAGTGGTGGGGAGAGGGGCCAAGGTGCAGATAATGGAGGGATGAGTGGTGGGGAGAGGGGGCAATAAGGAGATAATGGGGGATGAGTGGTGGGGAGAGGGGAACAAGGAGCAGATCATGGGGGATGAGTGGTGGGGAGAAGGGGGCAAGGAGCCAATAATGGGGGATGAGTGGTGGGCAGAGGGGGCAAGGTGGAGATAATTGAGGGATGAGTGGTGGGGAGAGGGGGCAAGGAGCAGATCATGGGGGATGAGTGATGGGGAGAGGAAGGCAAGGTGGAAATAATAGAGCGATGAGTGGTGGGGAGAGGGGGACAAGGAGCAGATTAAGGAGAGATGAGTGGTGGGGAGAGGGGGACAAGGTGGAGATAATGGAGGGATGAGTTGTGGGGAGAGGGGGACAAGGAGGAGATAATGGAGGGATGAGTTGTGGGGAGAGGGGGACAAGGAGGAGATAATGGAGGGATGAGTTGTGGGGAGAGAGGGACAAGGTGGAGATAATGGATGGATGAGTGGTGGGGAGAGTGGGACAAGGAGGAGATAATGGAGGGATGAGTGGTGGGGAGAGTGGGACAAGGAGCAGATCATAGGGGATGAGTGGAGGGGAGAGGGGAACAAGAAGGAGATAACGGAAGGATAAGTGGTTGTGAGAGGGAGACAAGGTGGAGATAATGGTTGGGATGAGTGGTGGGGAGGGGGGACAAGGAGGAGATAATGGAGGGATGAGTGGTGGGGATAGGGGGACAAGGAGCAGATAATAGGGGATGAGTGGTGGGGAAAGGGGGACAAGGTGGAGATAATGGGGGATGAGTGGTGGGGAGAAGGGGACAAGGAGGAGATAATTGAGGGATGAGTGGTGGGGAGAGGGGGCAAGGTGCAAATAATGGGGGATGAGTGGTGGGGAGAAGAGGGCAAGGTGCAGATAATGGAGGGATGAGTGGTGGGAGAGGGGGCAAGGAGACGATCATGGGGGATAATTGGTGGGGAGAGGAGGACAAGCAGAAGATAATGGAGGGATGAGTGGTGGGGACAGGGGGCAAGGAGGAGATAATGGAGGGATAAGTGGTGGGGAGAGGGGGACAAGGAGGAGATAATTGAGGGATGAGTGGTGGGAAGAGAAGGCAAGGTGCAGATAATGGGGGATGAGTGGTGGAGAGAGGGGGGCAAGGAGCCGATAATGGGGGATGAGTTGTGGGGAGAGGGGACAAAGTGGAGATAATGAATGGATGAGTGGTGGGGAGAGAGGGACAAGGAGGAGATAGTGGAGGAATAAGTGGTGAAGAGAGGGGGGAAAGAAGGAAATAATAGAGGGATGAGTGGTGGGGAGAGGGGAACAAGGAGGAGATAATAGAGGGATGAGTGGTGGGGAGAAGGGGCAAGGAGCAGATCATGGGGGATGAGTGGTGGGTAGAGGGGGAAGAGGAGCAGATAATGGGGGATGATTGGTGGGGAGAGGGGTACAAGGTGGAGATAATGGATGTATGAGTGGTGGGGAGAGGGAGAGAAGGAGGAGATAATGGAGGGATGAGTGGTGGGGAGAGGGGGCAAGGAGGAGAAAATGGGGGATGAGTGGTGGGGAGAGGGGGACAAGGTGGAGATAATGGGGGATGAGTGGTGGGGAGAGGAGGGCAAGGTGGAGATAATAGAGCGATGAGTGGTGGGGAGAGGGGGCCAAGGTGCAGATAATGGAGGGATGAGTGGTGGGGAGAGGGGGCAAGGTGCAAATAATGGGGGATGAGTGGTGGGGAGAGGAGGGCAAGGAGCAGATAATGGAGGGATGAGTGGTGGGGAGAGGGGGCAAGGAGGAGATAATGGAGGGATGAGTGGTGGGGAGAGGTGGACAAGGAGGAGATAATTGAGGGATGAGTGTTGGGGAGAGGGGGCAAGGTGCAGATAATGGGGGATGAGTGGTAGGGAGAGGGGGACAAGGAGCAGATCATGGGGGATGAGTGGTGGGGAGAGGGGGGCAAAAAGCCAATAATGGGGGATGAGTGGTGGGAAGAGGGGGCAAGGTACAGATAATGGGGGATGAGTAGTGGGAAGAGGAGGGCAAGGTAGAGATAATTGAGGGATGAATGGTGGAGAGAAGGGGCAAGGAGGAGATAATTGAGGGATGAGTGGTGGGGAGAGGGGGACAAGAATCAGATCATGGGGGACGAGTGGTGGGGAGAGGGGGAAAGGAGACGATCATGGGGGATAATTGGTGGGGAGAGAAGGACAACAGAAGATAATGGAGGGATGAGTGGTGGGGAGAGGGGGCAAGGAGGAGATAATGGAGGGATGAGTGGTGGTGAGAGGGGGACAAGGTGGAGATAATGGAGGGATAAGTGGTGGGGAGACGGGGACAAGGAGGAGATAATTGAGGGATGAGTGGTGGGAAGAGAAGGCAAGGTACAGATAATGGGGGATGAGTGGTGGGAAGAGGAGGGCAAGGTAGAAATAATTGAGGGATGAGTGGTGGAGAGAGGGGCAAGGAGCAGATCATGGGGGATGAGTTGTGGGGAGAGGAGGGCAAGGTGGAGATAATAGAGCGATGAGTGGTGGGGAGAGGGGGACAAGGTGGAGATAATTGAGCGATGAGTGGTGGGGAGAGGGGGCAAGGTGCAAATAATGGGGGTTGAGTGGTGGGGAGAGCGGGACAAGGAGGAGATAATTGAGGGATGAGTGGTGGGGAGAGGGGGCAAGGTGCAGATAATGGGGGATGAGTGGTGGGGAGAGGGGGGCAAGGAGCAGATAATGGAGGGATGAGTGGTGGGGAGAGGGGGCAAGGAGGAGATAATGGGGGATGAGTGGTCGGGAGAGGAGGGCAAGGCGGAGATAATGGAGGGATGAGTGGTTGGGAGAGGGGGACAAGGTGGAGATAATGGAGGGATGAGTTGTGGGGAGAGAGGGACAAGGTGGAGATAATGGATGGATGAGTGGTGGGGAGAGGGGGACAAGAAGGAGATAACGGAAGGATGAGTGGTTGTGAAAGGGAGACAAGGTGGAGATAATGGTTGGGATGAGTGGTGGGGAGAGGGGGACAAGGAGGAGATAATGGAGGGATGAGTGGTGGGGATAGGGGGACAAGGAGGAGATAATTGAGGGATGAGTGTTGGGGAGAG